>NC_059372.1:7072787-7327787 GCF_019703515.2 Myxocyprinus asiaticus
ATAATGCGTTATGGTACTTTTCGTACTAAAAGTAGTTCGGTTACACTCAACACTAATTTAATGCCTTTTTTATAATTCTGGCTGAATAAAATAGGTTTTGTCATATCTGTTGGTGTAAATGAGATGGAAATGACAACTTTCATTGCTGTATATAATATTTGTCAATGTCTGTTGCTTCTATTACAGGTTGTAAAGTTGAAATGTTTGACCTGAAAGTAGAAGCTGTAAACACACATCGGGACAGACCACTAGTAAGGAAATATGTAACTTTTATAACATTAACAGTTATTACAGTTTATGCCCTTTATAATAAGTTTTAATGCATTATTCATATTAACATCTGTTAAATCAATGGCTCTCTACTGGTTTTGCTTTGGGACGCCCAGTTTATGTTTGGACATCAAATGGCGACACAACATTGTAAAAAGCGTAACTTGTATTTAATGTAGCCTGGGTCGCATTTTATTTTATCTTAAGAATTTTATTTTGGTGCATGGCACAATATTGTGTCTTTTCCTCTTCAGTGCGGTTTAGCATGTCGGGGCTGTCTACTGTTTGAGAGATTTGACTTCCTCCCGTAGCTCTTTGGAACATTCTCACTTGAATTAACATGGGTCGCATCAGTTTTGTGGTCTGCGCCACGATATCGAGGGAAACCCGGTTGATGCATGCGCCCTTCAGAGATACAGTAGGTTAAAGCAGAGCAGATCATTGGTGCAAGTGATTCTGTGATGGCTAACGTGGAAACCAGGCTTCAATCGCCCCGCGGAAATATCGTGTTGCAGATGAGAAGCATGTTTAGAACGTATAAAGCGCAGAACGCCAGATTAATAAAATTTTTGTTGGGCAGCTGGAGAAAGATTTTCAATTGAGGGAGAAACCTTTTCTTTCCCTGCTGTCCGGGACACCATCCAAACAGACCTGTGATCCACTTTTGGGTCGCGACTCAACAGTTGAGAAAAACTGTGTTAAATAGAAATTCAAGACTGACTCATAACGTCTTTTGAGAATATATTTTTATATATTTTTTATTTGAATTGTATTATTATGATGGGCTTTTACCTTTATTTGAATAGAACAGGGTGAAAGGTGACAGGAAATGATCCCACTCCAGGCCCCGTCCTCTGTTTTTGTGCAAAATAATTTTGGATTATTCTGGTTTATGTTGTGGTCCAAATGGTTTGTCCAAGACAAATACATCTTCATAAATCAGCGACTAAGAAAAAACCCTGAAAAAACAAAACACTTTTCATGTCGTACCTCTAATGGAACACTAAGGGCTGACTAAGTCACCGTACGGTCTGCAAAGTTTGTTCATATTACTGTGGTCTGTTTTTGCAGTGTAAGTATGTAGGTGTGAGTCTTGCCTGTAAACACACAGTGAGAGAGCTTGAAATTGCAGACCACAGGACTGTGGTCAGAGCAACAATATAATGCTGAGATTCAAGCACAAACAGGTTCTGTGTCTCTCCTTTCCTCTCTGTTTTTTTCCCCCCCAAGAATAGTTTTGGCTTGTATTTGAAAGCTACAAGCTGTTGGGATGAGATCAGCATGTAATTTTATTCTACTTTATTATATTCTTTTTAGCCACAGAGGGAGTTTCCCTGCCTGAGCTTTAATTTCACTATGTGCATCAACACAATCATTTGAAAGAAAACAGGATTTTTCTTGCACTTTTGAAGCATTTGATGTAGTATGTTTTGTTCACAACTCAGAGCTCCCTCCACAGAAACCAGATCAGATTTCGGCCCAAATAAAAAAATAAAATGCTATATATATATATACACACACACACACACACACACACACACACACACACACACACACCGATCAGCCACAGCATTACAACCACCTGCCTAATATTGTGTAGGTCCCCCTCGTGCCACCAAAACAGCGCCAAACTGCATCTCGGAATAGCACTGATATTTGTCTCACCACAATAGTACTTTGTCAGTTCAAACCAGTCTGGCCATTCTCTGTTGACCTCTCTCATCAACAAGGCATTTCCGTCCACAGAACTGCCGCTCACTGGATGTTTTTTGTTTTTGGCAACATTCTGAGTAAATTCTAGAGACTGTTGTGTCTCAGGAGATCAGCAGTTACAGAAATACTCAAACCAGACCATCTGGCACCAACAATCATGCCACGGTCCAAATCACTGAGATCGCATTTTTCACACCATTCTGATGGTTGATGTGAACATTAACTGAAGCGCCTGACCCGTATCTGCGTGATTTTATGCATTGCACTGCTGCCACACAATTGGCTGATTAGAAAATCGCATGTATGGTTGTTGGTTCCAGATGGGCTGGTTAGAATATTTCTGTAACTGCTGATCTCCTGGGATTTTCACACAAAACAGTTTCTAGAATTTACTCAGAATGGTGCCAAAAACAAAAAACATCCGGTGAGCAGCAGTTCTGTGGACGGAAATGCCTTGTTGATGAGAGAGGTCAACAGAGAATGGCCAGACTGGTTCGAACTGACAAAGTCTACAGTAACTCAGATAACCGCTCTGTACAATTGTGGTGAGAAGTATATCAGTGCTATTCTGAGATGAGGGTTGGTGCTGTTTTGGCAGCACGAGGAGGACCTACACAATATTAGGCAGGTTGTTTTAATATTGTGTCTGATCGGTGTGTGTGTGTGGATATATATGTATGTATATAAACTCATCAAAAAAAGAAACGTCCCTTTTTCAGGACACTGTATTTTAAAGATAATTTTGTAAAAATCCAAATAACTTTACAGGACACTAAAGAGACCTTTATACTGACTCTGAAAAACACCAAAAGAAAGATGCCCAGGGTCCCTGCTCATCTGCGTGAACGTGCCTTAGGCATGCTGCATGGAGGCATGAGGACTGCAGATGTGGCCAGGGCAATAAATTGCAATGTCCGTACTGTGAGATGCCTAAGACAGCGCTACAGGGAGACAGGAAGGACAGCTGATCGTCCTCGCAGTGGCAGACCACGTGTAACAACACCTGCACAGGATCGGTACATCTGAATATCACACCTGTGGGACAGGTACAGGATGACAACAACAACTGCCCGAGTTACACCAGGAACGCACAATCCCTCCATCAGTGCTCAGTCTGTCCGCAATAGGCTGAGAGAGGCTGGACTGAGGGCTTGTAGACCTGTTGTAAGGCAGGTCCTTACCTGACATCACCAGCAACAACGTCGCCTATGGGCACAAACCCACCTTCGCTGGACCAGACAGGACTGGCAAAAAGTGCTCTTCACTGACAAGTCGCGGTTTTGTCTCACCAAGGTTGATGGTCGGACTCGCATTTATCGTCGAAGGAATGAACGTTACACCGAGGCCTGTACTCTGGAGCGGGATCGATTTGGAGATGGAGGATCCGTCATGGTCTGGGGCGGTGTGTCACAGCATCATCGGACTGAGCTTGCTGTCATTGCAGGCAATCTCAACACTGTGTGTTACAGGGAAGACATCCTCCTCTCTCATGTGGTACCCTTCCTGCAGGCTCATCCTGACATGACATGACAATGCCACCAGCCATACTGCTCATTCTGTGCATGATTTCCTGCAAGACAGGAATGTCAGTGTTCTGCCATGGCCAGCGAAGAGCCCGGATCTCAATCTCATTGAGCACGTCTGGGACCTGTTGGATCGGAGGGTGAGGGCTAGGGCCATTCCCTCCAGAAATGTTCGGGAACTTGCAAGTGCCTTGGGGGAAGAGTGGGGTAACATCTCACAGCAAGAACTGGCAAATCTGGTGCAGTCCATGAGGAGGAGATGCACTGCAGTACTTAATGCAGCTGGTGACACCAGATACTGACTGTTACTTTTGATTTTGACCCTCCCTCTTTGTTCAGGGACACATTATTCCATTTCTGTTAGTCACATGTCTGTGAAACTTGTTCAGTTTATGTCTTAGTTGTTGAATCTTTTTATGTTCATACAAATATTTACACATATAAGTTTGCTGAAAATAAAAGCAGTTGAAAGTGAGAGGACGTTTCTTTTTTTGCTGAGTTTATATTTTTACATACTGGGACCTTTCAGTAATGTGGTGGGGATGTTGTTTCTGATTTCACATGCAAAGAAGTTAGCCAATCATAACAGAGGTTATTTACTTATAGAAGTCTTAAAGGTACAGTAGCAAAAAATGCCTTTTTTATTAAGGAGCAGATAGAGCGTGGAAAATGATAATGTCACACTAAAATGGTTTTGGTGCTTGACAAAAATTATAAGAATTATATGAATGATATGGTCACTTTAATGTTAATATGGCTTTTGTCACAGTTTTCACCTGCATACTTAATCCCTTAAACATTCTTTTTTTTTATCAGGGAAACACCAGACAGGAAGTGCTACCCACTCTTCTTAGAAGAAACAGCTTTACGCCACTGTCTAGTCAGGATCAAGTCAAGCGACCTCGCCTATTTAGCGTTGGCAACCCGCCCCGTTTACCAGCTGTTCCTGCTTTATCTTCCACACGATTTCCTGACGCACAGGAAAGTGAGGAACTGAACGAGAATCAGGTTAGACTTGTGTGTGTGGTTGTGTGTGTGTGTGAGCGTGTGATTTACATTGTTTCCCTCTGCATAATAAATCAGTTTATCATAAATGTCCCATATGATCAGGAAGCACAGACAATTACAGCTTAAATACTGAAATATATTTACTTTATATTTTAAAAAAAGTACATTAAAAAAGTTACAAATACATAGTATCAATCAAATATGATGCATCATACACACAGGGCCTTCTAGGAATGTCCTTTGTACTGTTAATTATATGTCACCATAAATTGGAAGGGGCTTTGTATTTTTTACCTACAAAAACCATTATTTAAAAGCTATTTTCGTGTAGAGTACATTTATTCATTATTGTAATATATATTTATCCTAAATTATAAATTCACACTTTACATTTAAATAACAGGTTTTTGGGTCAGTGAAGTGATGCAATTTTTTATTTATTTTTTAAATCTATTAAGATATTCAGTAATACATAAAAATACAATTTGCACAAAACAATTACTTGAATTCACCTGTACTATGATGAGCATGTTATTTTTTTTTTTATTTTTATTTTTTCTGGATTGCAATATTTAAAAAATATTAAAAAAGTCATTTTTATATTTTTTGGGGGACTTAACCTCTTGCGACCCCACGTCCACATGCGTGAACGTTGTATGTTGGCTTCGCTATACGCAATGCATAATTAAGTTTTTATTTAAACTGACTTCAGGAGACTCTGTGCTGTCAGTAAAGGGTTAAACCTTTGATGTACGGAGTCATGTGACCAAACAACATGGCGCTGATCACAGCGGAGTTAGTGTTTGGTTGAAACGCCAACAAAACCACATCTGGTAAGAAATCTAATTAAGTTTTTACATTGAAACCTGTTTGAGTCAAAAGAGTTGAGTCTCTAGTTTCATCCGATATTACATTTTTTAAAGTTGAGCGATTTATCTAGAAATGGCACGCTGCTAAATCCAATGACCATGTACGTGGACTGTATGCTCATTTTCATTTAAAATATCCCATATTAACTGTTCATTATCACATTGAGAATCAATGGATGCATCCAAAAGCTGAAAAATATTGCTTTCAGAGGGTTTATACAGAGTTAGGATGAAAATAATGTGCATTTAGAACTGTTCTGAGACCAGTGCAGACAGACAGCACACTGAAGTCATTCACTAGGATCTCTAACCCTCACTAAATAGGGAGCAAGGGAGCATCCTGTAGCTCCCTATGCAGCTAAGTGCATTCAATCCAGACTTGCTATTTAAAGTTCAGTTTCAGGCTGCAGATGATGTTTGAATCACTCAACGTTTGGCAGACATGAGACAATGATAATCAGTACATAGATTCAGAATTTATAATGTATCGTTTTATTTTAACCTGGTTGGCAGTGATTGGATGATGCTGGCCATTACTTTGAATCAGAATTAATTATGCTAATTTCTTTTTTTTTTTTTTTTTTTTCTCCCCAATTTGGAGTGCCCAATTCCCAATGCGCTCTAAGTCCTCGTGGTGGCGTAGTGACTCGCCTCAATCCAGGTGGCGGAGGACGAATCTCAGTTTCTTCCGCGTCTGAAACCGTCAATCCGTGCATCTTATCACGTGGCTTGTTGAGCGCGTTACCACGGAGACAGAGTGCGTGTGGAGTCTTCACGCTGTTCTCCGCGGCCATGCGCCCCACCGAGAGCGAACCACATTATAGTGACCACGAGGAGGTTATCCCATGTGACTCTACCCTCAGTAGCAACCGGGCCAATTTGGTTGCTTAGGAGACCTGGCTAGAGTCACTCAGCACACCCTGGATTCGAACTCACGACTCCAGGGGTGATAGTCAGCGTCAGTACTCGCTGAGCTACCCAGGCCCCCAATTATGGTCATTTCTAATGTAATGTCTGTAACATTAATAACATGAAACATGAATAACCAACACTCCTGGAAACATAATAAACAATTTGATTTAAAAAATCAGACTTTCTATAGCTTGGTATTATTTAAAATTTCAGAGGTTAGTCCCACTGTCCACATATGTGATCATACATTTTTTTTAGGAAAAGTATTTGTTTAAAAAAAAAAAAAAAAAAAAATTCTTAGGTAGGGGCTACTAGTTACAAATCAAAAAGGGGAATGAAAAATGCACACAGCAGTCACGCTCGGGTCTCAGGAGGTTAAAGTCAAAAATGTCTAAGTGGTGTAACTGGATGGTTTAAAAAAACAATGAAAGTCTTATTAAAAGCTCAAGTTATTGAAAAAAATGTATTTCTAAAATATTATTAATATTTGAAAAACTTTTGTCCACCAAATCAAAGTCTGGTGGTGTAACCAACATGAAGGTAGCCATTCTGTTGTCATATGACCAACAAAAAAAACAAGCACACAGATATTTTGTCATTTTGTTTAGGTCAAATGGAGTAACCCTAAGAAAACTTGATATTTGTGATAATTTTACCTTAATCTGTATGAAACTATTTTGAAATTAATGATTAAGATGTGTATACTAGAACACCTTTTACTTGATGGTTACACCACTTGACATTTCTCATTTTTATAATTTTACTTCAGACAACTTCATTTGTCAATGACCATAATGTATACTGTAGTACATACTGTAGGATTTTTAAATTTATCCATTAAAATGACATTTTGTACAATGTTTTTACAGTTAATTTGTTTGATGGAATAAAAGTCAACATAGTCATTATTGCCACCACACCAACAAAGTAACCCATATGTTCTGTCTCATAGGAAATACTTAACTGCTTCCAACCTGGAGACTCGACAGACGCCGTCCAAGAGTGACAACATAAACAAACCACAAGTTGTGTGACTCCCGACAACGTAACTTGAATATTTTCCGCTTGTAAACAACCTCAAAAGACCTGTTTTCTCCAAACAGACTCTGACGGTATGACGCCTGATGCAAACAATCAGAAGTCTAAAGGCAGTTGCCGAGTTTGAAGAATCGTGTAGCACATTAGAGTGAATGCGGTTTAATGCAGTGCAAGCACAAGCGATCCGTCCTGTTCAACCATCATCCATCCATAAACATTTGGAATGGGAGTTGATGAGTCTGAAAATGACTTTTATTGATTTATTGACTCAACATTAAATGCATAGAATATTCATTCATAATATTAAGCTGATTGATGACTTTTGGGACCAGTCAGAACATAGTTTAGAGCCAAACAGATTGAGTGGGTGCAGCTTGTGGGACCAGTTGTACCACAGAATGTTGATTTCGGGAAACCGACGAAGCTAAAATTGGTTTGATATGGTCATTGGTCTTGCGGCATTTTCTGATGCCTTAGTAATGTGAATGCCCATGTTGCCACTGGATATAGTCTAAAACATTTTTATTGCAATTTTAGGTGTTAATTGTCTGTGATATTACCATTGAAAGAATGTTCTGTGTTCAATACAAGTTAAGCTAAATCAACAGCAATCATGGCATAATGTTGATTACCGCAAAACAAATATTTTAAGTCATCCCTCATTCTGTAAATTTTAAAATACTCACTTTTTTGTAAATTATCGTCACAAGACATAAACAATATGTGGGTTAACATGATTTAACATGATAACCTTCTCTGTCCATAGTTAAATAAAATGTTACAACTTTGCTGTCATGATGACACAACACTTAAACACCCCCCTAAACTCTATGGGGGGACTATATTGCGAAAAAAAGTTTACGCTTAAAACATTAAAGTTTACGTATACATAATTTAAGCATATGAGGTATCATTTGAAATCTGAACTTTTCAGAGATAACCATCAATCCTGCATTAATGTTACTTAAAATATCAAAATAAGGCCTCAAATCATTCGCGTTGAAAATTAGCGCCCCTTAGAGGTAATAGGGTAGAAATATTTATATAAAAATAAAGGTCTTTCACATAGCGTAAATGAAAGCTCTCACTCTCAGAAATGTGACTGAACAGCCCTAATACCACAGTTCGAAAGATTTTTTTCAAAAGAACCACAAAGTGAAATATGATTTCTGTAAGTCATCAGATACAAACGTCTCTTTTATGCTCCAATAACTGCTGCTGTTAGCCCCAAATAGCTCAACTTTATATCTGCTTTTACCTTAGAAACCTCTCTAAAAAATAAGCCATTGGTAACTTGTCTGCGAGCTTGCTTGGCTGAATAATCCAATGTTATATCTTAGATGTCCAGAACAAAATATGCCATCCAGAGGGAAAAGCATGCAAAACAAATGATCAGAAAATATGTTTTCGACATTAATGATATAATGTTTTACATCATCGTAACCGATGTGGATCTCAACTTTCTAATGACTCCTAGATTCAGCTTCTAGTCTGCTCAGAGGCCGAGATATTCAGTGGAACAACAAGGGCGGTTTTCTGAAAAAGTATACCATTTTTTTTGCAATTAGTCCACAGTATGTGTGAATGGTGAGCTTTTAAATTTGAGTGTGAAAAATTGCAGGCGGCAGCCCAAAAATGCACCAGAGATTATGGAGTTAAACCCCTTCATCCCTCCACTGACTATAAAAACGTCAATTTAAACAACTTTACAGCTCAAATAATACACGTTTTAACAGAAGACTTAATGTAAGTGCTTTTATTAAATTATTAAATTCACATTTCTGCCTTTAAACCCTCCAAAAATTTGCCCCATTCACTGTAATCTCGATCGTTTGACTTTATTTAAAGAAAAAGAGGGACAAATTGAAATACATATTTGTTATAATAAACATTATGCCACAAATGCTAGTCGACTGAGCTTAATTTGTATTGAACAGCGGACTGATTCAGCTTTATAACAGTTTTTGTTGTGATGTTGTACAGCTCTGTATAAATATTTAATTCAATATTATGAATGTTTTTTATAGTTTCATGATGTCAGAAGTCATGTAGCAAGGGTTTGTTTAATTTATGTTCTGCATATTTTTCTCTTCAAACTTTCTATAGTTTAGAAAAGGGATGTCAGGCTAATGCTTGAAATAGTATATGAAACTCTTGATTGAATCTGTGATGAATGTCTCATCATTAGATGATATTATACTGCATATTATTAGTCATTAATAGTTTCCTCATTTTTCTATTCTCCCACCGAAGACCAGGTTCTGGATGTGTCAGAAGAATATTTAAAACTACTGAGAATATTTCCACTCATAGTGTTGTAATATGTTTTTATGGTTATGTAATATAGATTACCTTTAGTGGAAAGCTTTAAGCTATTTAAACACTGAATGCTTTTGTTTTGCCTCAGACTGGAAAAGGAGGTATTCCAGATTGTTTTTATATTTCGAATAAGTTCAAGTGGTTTGACTTTTGCATTTGTAACTGTAGTCTTAGAAAGGCAACGCACAAATGTTTTTAAATTTAAGTAACATGCCAAATGTCCTTCAACCATTCTAAGGTCTTAAAAAGTGAGTGCATTGTAATTCGTAATAGTATTAATACAAATAATAATTAGGTGACATCATTGGTAAGTATCTAATCAGTAAGTGCCTTTGCATCGCAACCAAAGTCTTTAACCAATCAAAGCCTGATGCTTAAATGCTCCAAAGCTTTGTGAATTAGTGTGCAGAATTTTAAATTCTTGGACTCATAAAGACCCTTGTATTTTATCCAAAGCATTTATTTTAAAGTAAATGTGATTCTGAAGTTAAGAAAAGAGTTTTGCGTTCTGGTTCCAATGTGTTTCATAACCAGGATAAAAGCATCACAATATCAGTATCAGCTGTATATAATGTAATGTCATGCTGAAGACCATTCATTAATAGACTTTGTGATGTAATAAATCAACCTGCAATGCAAGTCATATGATTTTTTTTCCTGTCACATATATATATATATATCTTAGTACTATACATATAAATATTTGTATATGCTATATTTGCAGGAACCATGGGCACTGCATTTAATTTGCAAACCTTGATTGACATGTCCTATAGTTCCAATACCAGACTTTTTTTGGAACTAGGATTTTAAAAAAATGTTAGTCATATGATAACGCAAAGGCATCTTTAGGTACAGTTCTGAAAATGAAATATTGGTGAGCTTTATGTGACGTAATTCCTTACGAACCCGCTACAAATAAAGCAAAACAAATATTGTCCACCACTCAAAATAAATAAATGGGATCGTTCCATTTTCATCTACCTCGTTCATGTTCATTTTGAGCTGAACTGGTTAATCTGGTGGGAGATTGTCACAGTGTTTGCTGTAATTCTGATAGCAGGGTGAGGCTCCCTCAATTATTTATACTCCCTTTTCCTCCATCGTGACCGCAAAAATAGACTGGTCTGTCATGTGGAAATGGGTGATTTATTGCCATCGTCACAACATCAGTCAGTGCTGCTCATACAGATCTGGATGTAAAATCGACTAGTAGAGTGTAGCGCTGGCAAAGGTTTAAAGTTCAATTACCAGGGTACTCATGCACCGATGAAAAGGATAGCTATACATATAACACTTTATATAACTTACCTATTCATAGCTATACTTTTAAAGATCATAATGGATTATCACACATAAACAACAAATAAAAAAAATCCAATACAGCCTATTTTTAGGACTTTTTTGCATTGCAACATTATTTTCATTACAAATATACTATAAAGCAAAATTAAAGATATATCAAAAATATATATATTAAAATATGATTATATTTTTAAATAATGGCACTTTAAAATATTTGATTTTAACATATACAAAGAATATTTTAATTACATTTTAAATATATTAAAATAATAATATTTTTTTATTTTATTCGCAGCACATTAATTCGTTGAGACATGAAAATGTCACAATGCAAAACTTTTTATGGTTTTAAAAATATGCTTCATTTTCTAGAAGTAAAATAATTCCTTTGATTTTGGAGTCAAATATGACCGCAATATTTTCTTAAAAAGTTTTGTGAGTTTCACCCATACTACAAGGCATTGTACTCTTTAAAGGTGTAACCATGAATGGGTAGGTATTATATATAACTGTGGTTACAATTATTTATAAAAATAAATAAATGCATTATTAATAACTTTATAAATGTATTATGAACAGTGTTGGGCAAGTTACATCTCCCATTACAAATTACTAACAATTTATTATTCATTGTGATTATTACCTCATTTATTCTTCATTCTGAATACATTCATTGTGTTCAGCTGTCACAGAAACATAAACAGACGTACATATGAACGTAATTCAAATGTATTCTGCATACAGTAAATAATATTATTTTAGAAATACACTGATGAGCCAAAACATTATGACCACTCACAGGTGAAGCAAATAACGTTGATCATCTCCTAACAAGAACACATGTCAAGGTCTGGGTAGATTAGATGGTAAGCGAACAATCAGTTCTCATAGTCAACATGTTGAATGCAGGAGAAATGGGCAGGAGTAAAGACCTGAGAGACGGGCCAGATTGTTATGGTTAGACGACTGGGTCAGAAGTGGTGAGTACCTACCGACAGTGGTCCGAGGAGTGACAAACCACAAACCGGTGACAGGGTTTTGGGCGCCCAAGGCTCATAGATGCACGAGGGCAAAGAAGGCTATCCTGTCTGGTCTAAACTGACAAAAGGTCTACTGTGGCACAAGTCACAGAAAACTTTAATGATGGTTACAGCGTAGCTGCAGACTGGTCCACCGTCGAAAGTGCCTACAATGGGCACGTGAATGTCGGAAATGGACCTTGGAGCAGTGGAAGAAGTTCGCCTGGTCCGATGAGTCCTGTTTTCTTTTACATCACGTGGATGGCCGTGTACGTGTGCGCTGTTTACCTGGGTAAGTGATGGCACCAGGATGCACTGTGGGAAGACGACAAGCCGGTGGAGGGAGTGTGATGCTCTGGGCAATATTCTGTTGGGAAACCCTGGGTCCAGCCATTCATGTGGACATCAATTTGACACGTGCCACCTACCTAAACATCGTTGCAGACCAGTTACACCCCTTCATGGCAATGGTATTCCCTGATGGCAGTGGCCTCTTTCAGCAGGATAATGCGCCCTTCCACACTGCACACATTTTTAGGGAATGGTTTGAGGAACATGATGAAGAGTTCAAGGTGTTTCCCTGGCCTCCAAATTCCCCAGATCTCAATCCGATTGAGCATCTGTGAAATGTGCTGGATCAACAAGTCCGATCCACAGCAGCTCCACCTCACAATTTACAGGACTTGAAGGATCTTTTGCTAATGTCTTGGTGCCAGATACCACAGGACACATTCCATGCCTCGGCGGGTCAGCGCTGTTTTGGCAGCATGTGGAGCACCAACAGCATATTAGGCAGGTGGTTATAATGTTTTGGCTCATCGGTGTATGTGTAACCCTAGCAATGTACTTAAAAGTAATCAAATTAAATAAAAGTCAGTAACTGTAATCTGATTATTCCCAGTTCAATACAAGTTAAGCTCAATCGACATGTTGATTATCACAAAAAAATCATTTTGACACATCCCTCCTTTAAAAAAAGAAGCAAAAGTCGAGGTTACAGTGAGACACTTACAATGGAAGTGAATGGGGGGCCAATCCGGAAACATTAAAATACTGTTTCAAAAGTATAGCCACAAGACATAAACAATATGCATGTTAATATTATTTTACTGTGATAAAATAGCTTGCTAAGCTTTTCTGTTTAAAGTTATAGCCAATTTTACAAATTCGTTGCCATGACGACATAACGCCATAAACCCTAAAAAGACCATAAAAATGATGTAAACAACTTTACAGCTCAGATTATACATAACTTTTAAAAGAATAATTAATGTAAGTGCTTTTATAAATTTTACAACTTTGTTTCCATGACGACGTAACGCCGCAAACGCTAAAACGACCATAAAAACAACTATTTAAACAACTTTACAGCTCAAATTATACACAACTTTTAAAAGAACAATTGATGTAAGTGCTTTTATTAATTTTACAACTTTGTTTCCATGACGACATAACGCCGCAAACGCTAAAACGACCATAAAAACAACTATTTAAACAACTTTACAGCTCAGATTATACATAACTTTTAAAAGAATAATGTAAGTGCTTTTATTAATTTTACAACTTTGTTTCCATGACGACGTAAAGCCGCAAACGCTAAAACGACCATAAAAACAACTATTTAAACAACTTTACAGCTCAAATTATACACAACTTTTAAAGAATAATTAATGTAAGTGCTTTTATTAATTTTACAACTTTGTTTCCATGACGACGTAACGCCGCAAACGCTAAAATGACCATAAAAACAACTATTTAAACAACTTTACAGCTCAAATTATACACAACTTTTAAAAGAATAATTAATGTAAGTGCTTTTATTAATTTTACAACTTTGTTTCCATGACGACATAACGCCGCAAACTCTAAAACGACCATAAAAACAACTATTTAAACAACTTTACAGCTCAAATTATACACAACTTTTGAAAGAATAATTGATGTAAGTGCTTTTATTAATTTTACAACTTTGTTTCCATGACGACGTAACGCCGCAAATGCTAAAACGACCATAAAAACAACTATTTAAACAACTTTACAGCTCAAATTATACACAACTTTTAAAGAATAATTAATGTAAGTGCTTTTATTAATTTTACAACTTTGTTTCCATGACGACGTAACGCCGCAAACGCTAAAACGACCATAAAAACAACTATTTAAACAACTTTACAGCTCAAATTATACATAACTTTTAAAAGAATAATGTAAGTGCTTTTATTAATTTTACAACTTTGTTTCCATGACGACGTAAAGCCGCAAACGCTAAAACGACCATAAAAACAACTATTTAAACAACTTTACAGCTCAAATTATACACAACTTTTAAAAGAATAATTAATGTAAGTGCTTTTATTAATTTTACAACTTTGTTTCCATGACGACATAACGCCGCAAACGCTAAAACGACCATAAAAACAACTATTTAAACAACTTTACAGCTCAAATTATACACAACTTTTAAAAGAATAATTGATGTAAGTGCTTTTATTAATTTTACAACTTTGTTTCCATGACGACGTAAAGCCGCAAACGCTAAAACGACCATAAAAACAACTATTTAAACAACTTTACAGCTCAAATTATACACAACTTTTAAAAGAATAATTAATGTAAGTGCTTTTATTAATTTTACAACTTTGTTTCCATGATGACGTAACGCGGCAAACGCTAAAACGACCATAAAAACAACTATTTAAACAACTTTACAGCTCAAAATAATACACAAGTTTAATGAATGTAAGTGCTTTGATAAAATTATAAGCTTCACATGTCTGCCTTTAAACCCTCTAAAACTTTACCCCATTCACTTCCATTGTAAGTGCCTCACTGTAACCTCGATTTTTGCTTTTTTTAAAGAAAACCCGGAATGTTCCTTTAAAATGTAATACGTCACACCACTTTTTGTTTAGACTAAAAAGCAAGTAGATTACAGTAACTAATAACTTAAAGTTTTACCAAACGAGGATTTATAGTTGCAATAACATTGTATCAATTTAATATAAGCATATATTATTATTACTATTATTAAAAAGTAATGTTGACGTAGATTCATGGATTATTGATACATGGGTGGAAAAAATCTTCTTTCACATTTTTCTGCAGTACTGTGATCAGCTGAAATCATATTGTGAAAATAGTTCTGAAAATGATTCCTGTCTTTAATTTCCTGGAATTCTAGGCAAAACAAAGCTTGATCTTTCCCAAACGCATCCATAAAGATCAGCAGCTCGAAGTTTAACTTAATGTGTCTCCGCAGTGAATTCATCATGACCTGAGATTATATTTAAACTGCAGCCAGGAAACCCTGAAGATGGAAAAGATCCATCATGAATTAATGGCAAAAACACTGACGTATTGGGCGTAGTAAAACAGCACTCCACCCGCAGCAGACAAAGTAGCAGTTATGTTTTTCTCAAGGTGGAGTGTCAGAGTTTTGTAAGACCTGCTGTGAGTCTTATCGGCCTCACCTCAAAACACCTTAACTAGTATGGCAGAGGTTGTCACAGTAATAATAATGCTCTCATATTGGTACATGTTGTCTCATAACACAGCACACATATCAGATGTTTGTTTGACAAGAGAAAATTGTGCATCTTTGTTACGACTACTCGTTCAAGGATGTCCTTAAGAATTCAAAACCTTGTCTATTGTGGAGAAAAAACAACTGAATCCAAAGTAACTCAAGGACTGTTTAGCCTGAACATTGCAAGTAAAACTCCACATTAACACTTTAAAACTGTATTCCTGATCGTCTGTATGGAGAACCTAGATTGAGATGCTTATAATATTGTTCTACTTCTGTAAAGTTGATAAATGAAGACAAAGAACAATATGTGTAGTGGATAAGATATGGTACAGCAGTATTAAGAAATAGTCATTTTATTTTTTACACCACTGAGGATCTACGTAGCCTATTTCACATTTTGAAATCATGGTTCTTTTATGAAAACTGTAGATGGCACCAAAAAGGGGTTCTGCTATTATTCTGGGGGCATTTTTGTGGCAGTATTTCCATGTATATTTACATCATCATCAGTGTTACGTAACAGTTACAGACATTAAAGAAGCATGCATGAGCTTGTTTTAATGATATGTTGTAGAGCCTTGAGCATTTTTCAACTATAGTATTACTATCAAGTACATTCTTGCCGGGGCCTGTTTAGCTCAGCGAGTAAAGATGCTGAATACCACCACTGGAGTTCGCGGTGTTCGAATCCAGGGTGTGCTGAGTGACTCCAGCCAGGTCTCCTAAGCAACCAAATTGGCCCGGTTGCTAGGGAGGGTAGAGTCACATGGGATAACCTCCTCGTGGTCGCTATAATGTGGTTCACTCTCGGTGGGGTGTGTGGTGAGTTGTGCGTGGATGCCGCGGAAAATAGCGTGAAGCCTCCACACGCACTAGGTCTCCGCGGTAACACGCTCAACAAGCCACGTGATAAGATGCGCGGATTGACGGTCTCAGACGCGGAGGCAACTGAGATTCGTCCTCCGCCACCCAGATTGAGGCGAGTCACTATGCCACCACCCATTCCAAATTGGGGAGAAAAAGGGAGACAAAAAAGTACATTCTTGTCGCTGATGAGTCCTATATATTGTTATTTACACAGTGCAAATATACTATTTATCAGATCTAATTTTATTACATATAGTATTTTAATGGGGATATAATTTATTACAGCTGACAGTTACGTAAGCAAACAAGGTTTGAACATCAACCGTAACAAGATCAAATTGAAGTTCGCGGCTTTTTAACACTTCTGTGTACAAATATGAAGGCTGTTTATTGGATCAATACAGGTAAACGTCATATTATGCGACTATGCATTACTTTCCGGAGAGCTTACGACCTACTAGTTAAGTCTTGCCTTAAGAGCAGGTGGTGCAACCAAACTAAGCACTGACTTAGTTACAAACTAACTAGTAGTTACTAAGCCCTTAGTGTGAACTTTACGTCCCAACTTACGCGAGACCTTACGCACAGCTGGTGCAACCTTACCCAGATGAGTTGAAGTTTTAAATGAGTAAAAATGTGATAATATATTTTAGGATCAGTGAAGAAGATTCTTAAGTGAGAATTAACACAATTCATGATATTTTCTGTGAATATTATGACTTACATTTTGCCCTGTTCCTCACAAAAAGCTATATCGTAATGTAGTGCACAAAACATGGACTACTTTTGTCTTAGCTGGTCACAAAACTGGTTTACTTCATAAGTATTCCTCATGAATTCTCCTTTTGTGTTTCACGGATAAAAGGATCACCATACAGGTTTGTAACGTCATGAGGGTGAGTATGTAATTACACAATTTTTTTATATTTGAGTGAACTTTTTCCATTTAGTAGCGCGCCATCCACTTGTTTTTGAACACAAGAACGTATACTTAATGAACGCCCCACTAGAGTCTACTTTTTTATGTTATTTTACAAAAACAAACGTACCACATGAAGAAGCGTTTATGAGGGTTAACGCTGAAATGAGGGAAGGGTTTGAGCGCTCATGACGACAGCGGGTGTGCGTTATAAGCACTAAGCCTGTTTGTGTAACTTGAACGCATCAGCTTGTTTTGATTCAGAAAGTCTCTTTCACTCTCCGTTTGGACGTCTCCGTGAATATGGCGATTTTTTGGAGAATTACTCACATACTTGTGTTTGCACACTTTGTTGGTGAGTAGCTTTTAGATATTTAAACCGTGTCTCCTCCGCACGCGACGTAAGTGAAAAAAAGTATATATTTCTTGTCACAAGGATGAAGCTAAGAAGCTGATTTTAGCTGTTTTATTTCCCAACACCAGGCTCTTGCATAATACTTTAAATCATCTTTTGTTTCTGATAGCCTAATATACTGTATACACGTTAGTTAAAGGCATGCTAACATGTACAATTCTGTAGCTAAATCCATCTAAGGTATACAAAGTCAATTTTATACCTTTATTTTTTTATTTTGTATTAACTTCATTGAAAGTCAGTGACTGTAATCTGATTACAAGAATTTAAAATGTAACGTTACGTTATTTTTTAAAAAAGTCAATTTTATACCTTTATTTTTTATTTATTAACTTAATTGAAAGTCAGTGACTGTAATCTGATTACAAGAATTTAAAATGTAACGTTACGTTATTTTTTAAAAAAGTCAATTTTATACCTTTATTTTTTTTTATTTATTTATTAACTTCATTGAAAGTAAGTGACTGTAATCTGATTATAAGAATTTAAAATGTAAAGTTACGCTATTTTTTAAAAAAGTCAATTTTATACCTTTATTTTATTTATTTATTTATTAACTTCATTGAAAGTAAGTGACTGTAATCTGATTATAAGAATTTAAAATGTAACGTTACGCTATTTTTAAAAAGTCAATTTTATACCTTTATTTTTTATTTATTAAAAATCAGAGTTTTTGTCCTAAGTAATGTAACATTTTCACCCTTGATTTCTATTTTGATGCATCAAAATAATTTGTATGCAATAAGAAATCTTATTGGTTAAAAATCCTGCTCCACAAAATAAAAAATGACATGACAAGTTTCGAGCGTCAAATAATTTGAAGTGATCAGACAAATTCGACCTGATGACACAATGTTAGTCGCTTGCAGTGTCACCAAAGCAGGATTGAACACTTTATATCAGTTCAGTGTTGACCTGTGCATTGATACTCTATCCATTTCAGTGTCTCAAAAACATAACCAGTGTGGTGAACCAACAAAATATGAGGGCAGGCAGCTGGACAAAAGATATCTTAACAGATCACAGTTCAGCAACAACGAAAAGGTGGCGTATAACTGCTATCCGGGTTATGCACAGACATACGGTAGCCGAATTACGTTCTGTAAGGACGGACACTGGACACCCTTGACCATGATATGTAAAAGTAAGATCTATCTATCTGTCTGTCTGTCTGTCTGTCTGTCTGTCATATATGTCTGTCTGTTTGTCTATCTATCTATCTGTCTGTCATATCTGTCTATCTGTCTGTCTGTCTGTCTGTCTGTCATATCTATCTGTCATATCTATCTGTCTATCTATCTATCTGTCTGTCTGTCTGTCTATCTGTCTGTCATATCTATCTGTCTATCTATCTGTCTGTCTGTCTGTCTGTCATATCTATCTGTCTGTCATATCTATCTGTCTGTCTGTCTATCTGTCTGTCATGTCTGTCTGTCTGTCTATCTGTCTGTCTGTCTGTCATATCTATCTGTCATATCTATCTGTCTATCTATCTATCTGTCTGTCTGTCTATCTGTCTGTCATATCTATCTGTCTATCTATCTGTCTGTCTGTCATATCTATCTGTCTGTCTATCTGTCTGTCATATCTATCTGTCTGTCTGTCTGTCTATCTGTCTGTCTATCTGTCTGTCATGTCTGTCTGTCTGTCTATCTGTCTGTCATATCTATCTGTCTGTCTGTCTGTCATATCTGTCTGTCTATATATCTGTATGTCTGTCTGTCTGTCTATCTATCTTTCTATCTGTCTGTCTATCTATCTATCTATCTATCTATCTGTCTGTCTGTCTGTCTATCTGTCTGTCTGTCTGTCTGTATATCTGTCTGTCTGTGTCTATATATTTGTCTGTCTGTCTGTTTGTCTATCTATCTGTCTGTCTATCTATCTGTCTATATATCTGTCTGTCTATCT
Organism: Myxocyprinus asiaticus; assembly: GCF_019703515.2. Classification (NCBI taxonomy): domain Eukaryota; kingdom Metazoa; phylum Chordata; class Actinopteri; order Cypriniformes; family Catostomidae; genus Myxocyprinus; species Myxocyprinus asiaticus. Next base: position 7,092,405 of record NC_059372.1, read on the forward strand.
ATCTGTCTATATATCTGTCTGTCTGTCTGTCTGTCTGTCTATATATCTGTCTGTCTGTCTGTCTATATCTATCTGTCTATCTATCTATCTATATATCTGTCTGTCTATCTATCTGTCTGTCTGTCTGTATATATATATCTGTCTGTCTGTCTGTCTGTCTGTCTGTCTATCTATCTATATATCTGTCTGTCTATCTATCTGTCTATATATCTGTCTGTCTGTCTGTCTGTCTATATATCTGTCTGTCTGTCTGTCTATATCTATTTGTCTATCTATCTATCTATATATCTGTCTGTCTATATCTGTCTGTCTGTCTGTCTGTCTATCTATATATCTGTCTGTCTGTCTGTCTGTCGTTCTATCATTTTATCTAAGGATTTTACATTATTAAAATATCTCCATCATTCTTTCACTCTTTTCTTTATCACAAAAATCTTGTCTATTTTTCTAGAGAAAACGTGCAGCCCGCTGGCTGACATAGAGAATGGACAATACCTCCAAGAAGGACAGTCATTCCTTGATAAAGCCACTGCTGTGTGTAATGCAGGGTATGGATAACATGATAATATTTAGATTATCATGTTATATTTTTTTACTTAAAATACATAGGCTTATTAAATAAAGTGAAATAATAACAAAAACGTTTTGTTCTGTGTCTCCCTCTACTACACGGTTTATTAAGCCAGACCAAAAATCTTTACCTTTTGTGATGTTTTCTGTCGTTTATATGGCTGATAATTAATATCATTGATTTCTCCTGCAGATATGTTTTGAGAGGAGATAAAGTCCGTGTGTGTGAGGACAAAGGCTGGACTGGGATGAGCCCGACCTGTGAGGGTGAGTGTAACCCACTGTCGTGCACAAGTCTTCACAAACCTTCTATTTACCTTAATTTCATCAAAATGCTAAATAGTAACTAACTAGTAGCGATGCTATTAACAAAATATATTTTTTAATAGCGTGACAGGAGATTAGCTGACTTCAAAATTGAAAAAATGTGCACACATTTTTATTAAACATGAGGAAGTCTGATTCATTTTGTGAATCGGTTCGTTCTGAGAGTTCAAGAGAGACAAATCATCAATTCATTGTGTTCGCAAAAATCCCTGTGCACCTTTTCCCATCTTTTTTTGTAGCTTGATATTTAGCTAGATGATGCTGTTAATTGCAATGTTTTTAATTCAGTTATGTAAATTATAGCGTTTCAAGTTTTATTGGATACATTTAGTGTATATTTAACTGTTTAAATGCTGTTTAATGCGCTATTTTAAAACGTATTGCCTCATTCAAATACTGTAGCTTAAATGCAGTTAACTATTTTGTGTTGTTAACCACTTTTTTAAAGAGTAGCTTGACTTTAAATTTGAGTAGGTTATGGTGGCAAGCTACAGTTTTGAAGGACTGTTACACCAGTTACTGACCTTTGCTGTGCATTAGATGTAAGAGGATTGTATGGCAGCAAATCCTCCTTGATCTGTTGTGTTTGACTGAAATTAGAGGCAAGTATTTCATGACATGTAGAAGTAAGCAGGCATAGATTCTGTAGCTCATTATCATCCTCTAGTGATGGATTCTTGTATTTGATCATGAGGAGCTCCTGGGGAAACACATTTGTCGAGTTTGGAATGGAATACTAGCTTGCTATTTACTGTATAATGCACTGTATACACTGTATACTGGCTACTGTTCTTTAAAGATAGTAAGTGAAACAGTAAGCATTGTTCCACAATAAACATTTTCAAACAGTAGTATGCTACATTGATGTCACAAGTAAGTTGCATCCATTTAATATCTTATAAATAAAAATAAAAAGTTATTTGGCCTTTTCAAATTCAGTTATGTGTATAAATGTAAAAATGTTGTAAATTTTGGCAAAAACAGAGATTTGATTCCAAAAACATAAATGGCTGTAGTTATGTCTGTCCATTTTATTGCGTGAATTATATATTCATAATTAAACATTTATTAATGATCAAGTACTCTGAAAAGTTGAGATGGTTATGTCATGGCCATGGCCAACTTAAGTTGTTTAGTAAGGAGGAAAAACCATTATCAAACTTCTTATATATGAACTTGCTACAGTAAATATATAAGAGTAACATACTATTTGTATGTAGCCTATTAATGTATTAATAATGCAGGAACAGGGTCTGGGTAGCTCAGCAAGTAAAGACGCTGACTACCACCACTGGAGTTTGCAAGTTCGAATCCAGGGCGTGCTGAGTGACTCCAGCCAGGTCTCCTAAGCAACCAAATTGGCCTGGTTGCTAGGGAGGGTAGAGTCACATGGGGTAAACTCCTCGTGGTCGCTATAATGTGGTTCACTTTCGGTGGGTGCGTGGTGAGTTGTGCGTGGATGCCGCGGAGAATAGCGTGAAGCCTCCTCACACATTATGTCTCTGCGGTAACGCTCTCAACAAGCCACGTGATAAGATGCGCGGGTCGATGGTCTCAGACGTGGAGGCAACTGGGATTCGTCCTCCGCCACCCATTACATTATATTACATTTATGCATTTGGCAGAAGCTTTTATCCAAAGCAACTTACAGTGCACTTATTACTGGGACAATTCCCCTGGAGCAACCTGGAGTTAAGTGCCTTGCTCAAGGACACAATGGTGGTGGCTGTGGGGATTGAACCAGCAACCTTATGCCAGTTATGTGTTTTAGCCCACTACGCCCACACCCGGACTGAGGTGAATCACTATGTGACCATGAGGACTTAAAAGCACATTGGGAATTGGGCATTCCAAATTGGGAGAAAAAAAAATAAAAAATTGTTTAAAGGGGTCATGAAATGCTTTTTTTTTCAGTAGTTTTATTTTCTTTGCTGATGTCCACTGATAATGTTAGTAATGTTTTTTTTTGTGCACCAAAACAATCATAATTTAGTAGTATATAATCGTTATGCACCGTGTCTCTGGCCTTCTGTCTGAAACGCTCGGTTTTGGCCTAAGCGCCTCCTTAAAACTTCAACGTAAATGCCCACTGTTATGATTGGCTAACAACGTGCAGCCCCTTAAATAGAGTCATTTTTGAATCTCAATCGGAAGAAAATGAATAAGAACCAAAACATTATAAAACTAAATGTCAGGGTTTCATCCAACACATTGCATCTGAATATATTAAACTGTTCATCTCCTTGTCTTCACCAGACTCGAGAGTCGCGTCAAAAGCAATAGAACCCATTATAATCAATGATGCTGTCTACCATGGAAGCGTCCATAGCGGCGTGATGTTCTGTTCCATTTTACACTGCACATGGTGGCGATATTACTGCCAACAGCATAAAAACACAGTTTAGAAAGTTTGTGTTGACACGCCCGGTGTAGCCTAAAGTCGTTGCGTCTGTCAACGGACGCACCCGGTGTAAACAGGGTGTCAGCACCATAAACTATCACACAGTCATGACATATGAAATATTCATGAATGAAATGATTTACTCACGGTTTTTGCAATCACGTTCAAGTGTTTTGAACTGCCCCAGTTCAACAGTTCCTTTGGAAAGCTTGAATCGTATTATGAGTAGTATGATATGAGCCGGACATACAATCCACTCTAAAATATGCTGAAGACACATCCACATCCAGTTTCCAGTATCATTCCATCATGTTCTCATACACCAACAAATAAAAATAGTGCAGATGGGCGAAATAACGCGTCCATGATGCCTTCTCCTTTTCAGAGTTGTAACTTGACACTGCATCTTTTAAAAGCATCCCGAGATATGTATCAATTGGTCAAACATGTCTGTCTGTGCATGTTTATGTAAAAAAAACATTTAAATCCAGACAGGCACATGAAGGTGTCCTGTGTAAGTCCACTTTGGATGAATCTCCCATGATAGACCCTATTTCTCTCCTTCTGTGACGTTACAAGTTCCACGAATTCCAAACGAGTTGTCTTTGCAGATTGGTTTAAATAAATCCTCTTTTTCGATTAATGACGAAGTTTTCAGTTCTAAAACTTACAGTATTTTTTTATAGTACAATTACCTCTTATACACGGCCTGGCCAACAAAAATGTCGCCATTTGGATTTAAATAAGCAGATACTTAAGAGCCTATGATTGGATCATTATTGCAGTGATTAATATGTTTCATCTGGCAACAATTCTTTTAACCCTAAATGATGCAGTGTAGCTTCTCATTTCTTAAACAACCATGTTGGAAGATGTATCCCATGGTTGTGGAAAAGATGTTATTGTGTTTTAGAAGGGGCAAATTATTGGCCTGCATCAAGCAAAGAAGACAACTAATAATCAAAGCTAAAGGTGGTCCAATGTAATCAAACTTTTTTTTTTTGGCCTGGCAGTGTGTCAAAAGATCATGGAAAATTTGATTCCTTATGTCATGACCCCTTTAAATGACAAATTAATATGGAGTAATAAATGAATACTAATACAGTAGACTGGGAAAAAAAATAACAAAACATTTTAATATTGCATATATTTTGTCGCTAGGCAGTCAGTTTATTTGGCCAAGAGTTTGTGAGTTTCTTTTTCGAGAATCTTAATAATTCATGGAATTTCTGCAACATCATAACCATGCACTGCAAGACCGCAAAAGCCTTTTAAAAAAAATATACCTTGTTGACATGTTAACGCTTTATTAGGAGACCATAAAACAGCATCAGGGCTCTACGTCAAGGTGGACGATGTAAATGTGTTAACCGATATACATTTTTAAGTATAGTTTTTATCTTAGTTTTGCAAAATCCCGCTACATGGCAGTGTGTGTTCCAAAATGTCATTATATTATCATATTATATTATAATCATCATATTAATTGTATTAGTTGTTATACTTTTGCGTTATTTTTGCCTTTCTCACAGCCTTGGATGATTTCACTCTCTCACGCAAGTGAAATATTTAGCTAGTTATACATAGTGTTATGTCTCATCTAAGTTTAATGGTGCAGTGCTCAAATATTTACATGTGGAAGTGCATAAATTGTAACTTGGTGTCCATTTTAGCTATTACTAGTCTATGTTGTAACTTGCGCTTTAGAATACTGACATAGTGGCTGCTTCTTAATGTGCATTCTTTTTTTTTTCTTTTTTTTTAATTAACATTTTTATTGATTCATAAATGAACACAAAAAATACAACAACAAATATATATTGAATCAAGCACTTTAAACATTAAACCCCCACTATATCCCCTCCCCCTACCAAACTCCCACCCCCCCACGAACACCCCTGTGGTCAAAGGAATATAGACACACACACACAGAAAAAAACACAAAACTAAAACAACAACAAAAAATAAAATAAAATACAATATTCAAGTATAATAATAATAATTAAAAAAAAAAAACTCTAAATTACTCCCTCCACCGCCCCTCCTCGAGATTCCCCCAAAAATGCTAAGTAATTCCCCATTTCTCATTGTAATAATCCCTAACTCCCATCCTTATGCTCGACCCCTCCTCGAAGGCAGCCACCCTCCCCGTCTTCGCGCACCACTCCGGGAAGGAGGGTGCTCCATCCGACTTCCAACTCCTCAAAATAACCTGCCTACCAATCATCACACTGGTCAAAACCCAGTCCTTCATGTACTTATCCTCCAAATTTATGACCTCCCCATCTCCCAAAATGTCTGAGTCTGGGGCAGAACGAGACCTGAGTGCCCAACACATCACACACATAACTTTGCACCTTCAGTTAAATTCTTGGATCTTACGACACCCCCAAAAAACATGGGTGGTGTCTCCATCTTCAGAATGGCATCGCCAGCAGATGGGTGTGTCCTTAAGATCAAGCCTATACAATCTAGTGGGGGTCCAATAAAATCTATGTAAAATCTTAAATTGTATAAGGTGAACCCTTGCATCTCTAGATGCAGACTTGATGTTTTTTAGAATCCTAGCCCACACTCCCTCCTCCAATATCAAATTTAAATCTTCCTCCCATAATCTTTTGAGAGAATTTAAAGTCCGTCCCCCAGACTCTGAATTAGCAGGGAGTAATACACTGATGCCTCATGACCCTTCCCAAAAGCAGCAATCACCACTTCCAGAGTATCTGCTGCTCTAGGGGGGTGTATGCTACTCCCAAAAACAGTGCAGAGCAGGTGGCGCAGCTGTAAATACTTATAAAATTGAGATCTGGGAATACCAAAATGTTGAATTAAATTTTCAAAAGATCTCAATACTCTCTCATATAGGTCACCAAGTGTATTAAACCCCTAACAATCTAATCTGACAAACAGAAATGGGACTTATTAATACATAGTTTAGGGATCAGCCATATGCTCGAGGCTACATTTAAATAAATATCAGAATTAAACACTCTGGACACTTTTGTCCATATCGAGTGCAAAAGGAAAATAACGGGGTGTGATTTAACCTCTCCGGCTAGTTTAATCGAAAGGCTTTGCAGTGGCGAGATAGGGGCAAGAACTTCCTTTTCCATACAAAACCAGGGAGGGGCTCTCTCAGGTGGAAGCGACCAATGAGCCAAATTTCCAAGACCGAATGCATAATAATAAAACAAAATCTTGGGTAGGCCTAACCCACCTTTGTCAATCGGCCTATGTAACTTATTGAAATTTAACCTGGGACGCTTACCATTCCAAATGAAGGACTTCGCTATGCTATCAAATTGCTTGAAATAAGAGAGGGGGACATCTACGGGGAGAGACTGTAGCAGATAGTTGAATTTTGGAAAACAATTCATTTTAATATCATTAACCTTCCAAATCATCGATAAGTGTAATGAAGCCCACCTGTCCACATCATTCGAAAACCTTTTTATTAAGGGATCAAAATGAACTCTGACTAAAGCAGACAAATTTGCTGGGAATAAAATTCCCAAATACTTAATTCCCTATTTGGGCCACTGGAAGGCACCCGGCTGGAAGGCTGTTACAGGACAGTATGCTGTCAAAGCCAAAGCTTCGGATTTAGACCAATTGACTTTGTATCCTGAGAATTTGGAAAAGGAGTTAATAATTCTGTGGAGGCAAGGCATAGATCTAGTGGGGTCGGAGATGAATAATAAAATATCATCTGCGTAAAGCAGAAGCTTATGCGCCACTCCTCCCGCAATCACCCCTGGAAAATCATCCTCCTTTCTTATCGTGGCTGCTAATGTTTCCAGGGCAAGACAGAACAATAATGGGGAAAGAGGGCAACCCTGCTGGGTGCCCCTATCCAGAGTAAAATAATCTGAAATTAACCTGTTTGTTTGTACCGCTGCTACAGGGTGTCTATAAAGTAACTTAATGCAACCAATAAATGTACTCCCGAACCCATACATTTCCAAAATCTTAAAAAGATAATCCCATTCTACCATATCAAACGCCATTTCAAGTGAGATGGCAGCGACCGGAGATTGATCATTCGCTACTAACCACATGATATTGATGAGACGCCTAATATTATAAGAAGAGCTACGGCCTCGAATAAACCCCACCTGATCTATATGTATAAGTGATGTCATAACTTACTTAATCGATTAGCCAGAATTTTGGACAACATTTTTACATCTAACTGGATCAGGGAAATTGGGCGGTAACTTTTACACTCACTTGGATCTTTGTCCATTTTAAGAATCTGACTGATCCGGGCTTGCGTCATGGTTGGAGGAAGCTTTCCGTTCTTTAAAGATTCCGTATAAACTTCTTACAAAAGTGAAGCCAGTGCTGTAGCATAAGATTTGAAAAACTCAGAGGAAAAGCCGTCAGGCCCCGGAGCCTTGCCTGTAGGCAAGGCCTTAATTACCTCATCAAGCTCCTCCAAGGTTATCTCAGAATCAAGAGAATTTTAGGGAGATCTAATGGTTCCACAAAGTTCCTAATATCTTCATCAGTAGACGAAGACATGGAACTATAGAGATCAAAATAGAATTCTTTAAAAGCATTATTAATATCAATGGCCGAGGTAAATATTTCACCACCAGCAGATTTCACTGAGGGAATGGTAGAAAAAGACTCTCTCTGCTTTATATATCTAGCCAAAAGTTTTCCTGCTTTGTCCCCCAACTCAAAGTATGACTGTCTTGCCCTGAATAACCAAAACTCCACTTTCCGTGACAAAATAGTATTATATATGTATTTCAATTGGGTCAATTCTCTGAGGCCATCAGATGACATACGGCGCTTCAGCTCTGCCTCGGCACTTTTAATATTTCCTTCCAACTCCACAAGTTCTTGTGCTTTGGATTTTTGGTGAATGAGGCATACTGTATGATCCGACCCCTAAGAACCACCTTAAGTGCCTCCCAAGCTATGCCCACAGAGGATACTGAGGACCAGTTGGTCTCCATATAAACATTGATTTCAGTCTTTAACATTTGTTGGAAATCAATATTTTGCAAAAGGGACACATTAAGGTGCAAACTATATGATTTATTTTTCTCTGTATATGGCAGCACCTCTAAACTCACCAGGATGTTTTCTGAGACTAAGATATTTCCAACTGAGCTGAAATGAGGGATTTGGATATCCAAAAAAAATATATATATATTTTAGAATAAATCTTATGGACTGATGAAAAAAATGTATAGTCCCTACCAGGTGGGTTCAAAAGTCTCCAAATATCCATAAGACCAAGATTTTTACACATCCTGTGAAAAGTCAATGTTGCTCTAGGGGGCTTACACTCTTTTGCTTCACTGTGATCAAGGACTGAGTCCATCAAAAGATTAAAGTCTCCTCCCAATTTTACAGTGCATCCGGAAAGTATTCACAGCGCTTCACTTTTTCCACATTTTGTTATGTTACAGCCTTATTCCAAAATGGATTAAATTCATTATTTTCCTCAAAATTCTACAAACAGTACCCCATAATGACAATGTGAAAGAAGTTTGTTTGAAATCTTTGCAAATTTATTAAAAATAAAAAATGAAAACAAATCACATGTACATAAGTATTCACAGCCTTTGCCATGACACTCAAAATTGAGCTCAGGTGCATCCTGTTTCCACTGATCATCCTTGAGATGTTTCTACAACTTGATTGGAGTCCACCTGTGGTAAATTCAGTTGATTGGACATGATTTGGAAAGGCACACACCTGTCTATATAAGGTCCCACAGTTAACAGTGCATGTCAGAGCACAAACCAAACCATGAAGTCCAAGGAATTGTCTGTAGACCTCCGAGACGGGATTGTATCGAGGCACAGATCAGGGGAAGGGTATGGAACATTTTATGCAGCATTGAAGGTCCCAGTGAGCACAGTGGCCTCCATCATCTGTAAATGGAAGAAGTTTGGAACCACCAGGACTCTTCCTAGAGCTGGCCGCCCAGCCAAACTGAGCGATCGGGGGAGAAGGGCCTTAGTCAGGGAGGTGACCAAGAACCCGATGGTCACTCTGACAGAGCTCCAGCATTTCTCTGTGGAGAGAGGAGAACCTTCCTGAAGAACAACCATCTCTGCAGCACTCCACCAATCAGGCCTGTATGGTAGAGTGGCCAGACGGAAGCCACTCCTCAGTAAAAGGCACATGACAGCCTGCCTGGAGTTTGCCAAAAGGCACCTGAAGGACTCTCAGACCATGAGAAACAAAGATTGAACTCTTTGGCCTGAATGGCAAGCGTCATGTCTGGAGGAAACCAGGCACCACTCATCACCTGGCCAATACCATCCCTACAGTGAAGCATGGTGGTGGCAGCATCATAATGTGGGAATGTTTTTCAGCGACAGGAACTGGGAGACAAGTCAGGATCGAGGGAAAGATGAATGCAGCAATGTACAGAGACATCCTTGATGAAAACCTGCTCCAGAGCACTCTGGACCTCAGACTGGGGCGAAGGATCATCTTCCAACAGGACAACGAACTAAGCACACAGCCAAGATAACAAAGGAGTGGCTATGGGACAACTCTGTGAATGTCCATGAGTGGCCAAGCCAGAGCCCAGACTTGAACCCGATTGAACATCTCTGGGGAGATCTGAAAATGGCTGTGCACCGACGCTCCCCATCCAACCTGATGGAGCTTGAGAGGTCCTGCAAAGAAGAATGGGAGAAACTTCCCAAAAATAGGTGTGCCAAGCTTGTAGCATCATACTCAAAAAGACTTGAGGCTGTAATTGGTGCCAAAGGCGCTTCAACAAAGTATTGAGCAATGGCTGTGAATACTTATGTACATGTGATTTTTTTCATTTTTTATTTTTAATACATTTGCAAAGATTTCAAACAAACTTCTTTCACGTTGTCATTATGGGGTATTGTTTGTAGAATTTTGAGGAAAATAATGAATTTAATCCATTTTGGAATAAGGCTGTAACATAACAAAATGTGGAAAAAGTGAAGCGCTGTGAATACTTTCCGGATGCACTGTATATCATGAGGGCTGCCAGTGGTTTGCAGCATCCCTTCAAGATCTATAAAAAAGCCCTGATCATCAGCGTTAGGTGCATAAATACTCAAAATCAACCTTTGCCCTTGAATTTCAGATAAAACAATAATGACTGTTCCTAATTTATCTTTAGTCTGTTTGAGACATTTGAATTGTAGATATTTATTAATCAATATAATGACTCCCTTGTTCTTACTTGAGCCAGCACTAAAAAAAACATGTCCACCCCATATCTTCCCAATTTTTTCAGCTTCCTGCAGGGAGAGATGTATTTCTTGAAGAAACACAATATCATATTTCTTACATTTAAGAAAAGTAATGGGGTGCCCCAACCCATTTACATTCCATGTGGAGAGAGACAATTCACTCATATTAACATTTGACATTTTGATATAGTAGAAAAAATAAATTGTGTGTCAAAAACAAAATTATACAGACCACATTCCCCATTAGTGAAACAATCAAACCCTGGTCATCCGTAGTGTCCACTCTCAAACTGGCCTGGAAATTCAATGCAAAAGTAATCTTTCGTCAATGCAAAAGTTTCTTTAAGGAAAAGTGTTATTCACAAAACAAGCTCCAGCCGCTTGGCGGAGCCAACGCAAAGAGCAAAAAGAAACCAAAATGACGCCCAGCTTCCTGAAAAGCCGGAGTAAGTACAGCGAGTTGACCCACTCACATGAGAAACACCCAATGGTTTACTCACCCATTGATTCAATAAAAGACATTGCCTGATTGGGACTTGTAAATACTTTGTGACCGTCCTTCGTTTCTATTCTCAGTTTGGCCGGAAACATCAGAGCAAAAGTGATCTTTCGCTGATGTAAGAGTTTCTTACATTCCTTGAACCGATCGCATTTCGCTCTTGTCGAACTCACAAAGTCCAGGAACAAGAAAATATTATGGTTCTTCCAAGAAAGCTTCCCTTTGCTCCTCGCCTGGCACAACACAAGATCTTTATCGGATGATCTCAGAAATCTGTCCAGAATCGATCGGGGCCTGTCTCCCTCAGCAAATCTGTGAGCTGGGACTCTGTGAGCTCGCTCGATTTCCAGCTTGTGGCCTGTTATGTTGAGCAGACTCGGGAAAAGCTCGTCTAGGAATTTCACCATATCTCTGCCCTCCTCATGATCAGGAATTCCAACAATTCGAATGTTACTCCTGCGGCTTCTATTCTCAAGATCTTCAAGCTTTTCAAGGAGATGTTCCAAATCAACTTTGGTCGCGGGCAGATTAGAAGTTAATTCCCTCTCCGAAGATTCCAGACAATCGATTCGTCTCTCAATATCAGACACTCTTGTAACTAAATCAGAGAATTTTATTTCCATTGCCGTAATCGATCGACGTATTACTGCGAGATCCTCCAAGTCAGCAAGAACCTTCGTCAACATCACCGACATGTTGAACAACTGACGCTGGATCACCTTTCCCGCCGCGCCATCCAAATCGAGTCCCCGGTCTGTAGGCCTGTTGGGGCTTTCATCCCCAAAAAACACGTAAGTGTCTTTTAATGTCTCCAGAGCCCGAGGATTTTGACTTCTTTGCCATGTTTTGCCTCAAAGAGCAAATGTGTAACTGGGTGTATCAAATTTCACCAGATTATAACATGAAAATAATAAAACATTTAGCAAAGTGCGCAGAGCTCGTCGCTCACACATCTGCTTCTTGCATGGCATCACGTGACCCCCCCCCCCCCCTTAATGTGCATTCTTACATTATTGTGGACTCGTTCAACATCATTATCAACCAATAAAAAGAAAATAGTTGTGAGGTTGTTGAATATACATCTACATATCTATACATCTCAAAACTTGCAAAGATGCGTTCTACATCCTCCTGTTTTACCAAGTTTGCTCTATCAAGGTAGTTAGGCAAGACCGATTTTTCACAAGAATGCAGGTTTGTTCTTTGTGTTCTTAGCATTAAGAAACACAAAAATGGGAGTACTAATTCCACTATTCTTACTAATGCCAAACATGGAATTTGGTATTGACTTTCAGCTTGCCATAATTTGGCTGTATACCATATTTTGTATGAATCGGTCACAAGGTGGCACTATAATAAGCTAATTCACATTTGTGCTAATAATTCATATTTCCTCTGATTCTTTCAGTGCCTCAAAATCGTGTGGTTATGTGGATTTCCATTACTTTTTTAACTCGTCCTAGGCCGTTTGTCAGTTTCCCACAAAATTTGGTGTATATCATTGACAGACCCTCCTGACAAAAAGTTGTTAAAATCATTTTTACTCCGAAGGCATTTCGATGTTATAAGCCAATATGTTTTTGGGTGTGGCTCATTATGACAAATTGGCCTGTATCTTGTGAGCAGACTTGTGAACATTTAAACTTAACAAAACTTGGTACACAGCGATGACAGAACAATCTGAGCTCTCATGCCAAATGTAATCAATTTCCGATGTTGGAGGCACTATAACTTAACAAAATCCTCATTGTGCAGCTGTGATCAAAGCAGTTGAAATTTGACACAAAATTAACTGTCCACAGGGACAGTTCTGTCAAATATGATTGTTTTGGTCGTCTTCTTTTCATGTGCTTGGACCCCAATAATTGCAGCTTGCGGCTATTTTTATATTTTATTATTGTTTTAATTACACTGTGTAGCACTTTCATAAAAAATTCTCTCTTTCTCTTTATATTTCTAAGTGTTGCTCACAGAGCAAAACTTAAAACCTAGGAAATGTCCAAGACCTAATATAGGAGACAAAGGTATTGTGAAAGATCTGAAGTCTGAGTATGGGACAGGAGAATCCTTATCCATTACCTGCAATGAAGGATACAATGGATCGGGAGTTTTCACATGTGTTAAGAACAAGAAATGGATCCTACATGAGCCAAAGTGTCAGAACTGAATAGAAGACAAATACAACATCTTAGAATTCACCTTGAATGATGTGATTTGAGCCTGTTGGCTACGTTTTTATCATACTAATTGATTTTGTACTTATTTGTACTTAAAAATGATTTTGACGAGTAAAGATGCTGACTACCACCCCTGGAGTTAGCGAGTTCGAATCCAGGGCATGCTGAGTGACTCCAGCCAGGTCTCCTAAGCAACCAAATTGGCCCTGTTGCTAGGGAGGGTAGAATCACATGTATAACCTCCTCGTGGTCGCTGTAATGTGGTTCGCTCTCGGTGGGGCACGTGGTGAGTTGTGCGTGGATGCCGCGGTGGATGGTGTGAAGCCTCAACACGCGCTATGTCTCCGCGGTAATGCGTTCAACAAGCCAAGTGATAAGATGCGCGGGTTGACAGTCTCAGACGCAGAGGCAACTGAGATTCGTCCTCCGCCACCCAGATTGAGGTGAGTCATTACACTACCACGAGGACTTAGAGCGCATTGGGAATTGAAACGCTCTGTTTTAAGCTGCCTGGCCCCTAAAGACTTAAATGTAAATGCCCACTGTTGTGATTGTCTAACATCATGCAGCCCTTCCAATGCAGGCATATTTGAAATGCAATCCGAAGAAAATTAATCAACTCCACACAACATTGTAAAACTACATTTCAGGTTTAACACATAACGTACACCCAACACATTTCATCTGAATGTATCGAACTGTTCACTAAAGCACAGCAAACAGTCATGACATATGAAATATTCATGAATTAAATTGGTTACTTACAGTTTTTGTCCAATTGTCCAATTTTAACTGCCCCATCTTTCAATAACAGTTCCTTTGCAAAGCTTTAATCATATTGTGACTGTTTCACAAGCAATTCACACCAAAATTTTCTGAATACACAAAACTTAATACAACCCCGATTCCAAAAAAGTTGGGACAGTATGAAAATTATATTCACCCTTTGCTATATTGATAGCACTACAACTAAACATTATATGTTTTACCTTGTGAATTTCATTGTTTTGTTTTTTTAAATGTACAGTAATTTCAAATCAGATGATTGCAACACGCTCCAAAAATGTTGGGACATTCGAGTGTTTACCACTGTGAAACATCACCATTTCTTCTAATAAGCATTTAGGTACTGAAGACACAAGTTTGTTAAGTTTAGAAGGTGGAATTTTCCCCCATTCATCCATTATGCAGGTCTTCAGCTGCACAGTTATATAGGGTCTTCATTGCCATCTAATGCGCTTCATAATGCACCACTCATTCTCAATTGGAAATGGTCAAAACTGCAGGCAGGCCATTCTAGCACCCGCACTCTCTGTTACACAGCCATGCACTTGTAATCCAGGCAGTATGTGGTTTGAAGTTGTCCTGCAGGAAAATGCAGAGACGTCCCTGGAAAAGATGGTGCTGGATGGCAGTATATGTTGCTCCAAAATATTTACATATCTATCTGCATTAATGGTGCCCTTACAGATGTGCGAGTTACCCATGCCATGGGCACTGACACACCCCTGGCCCATACAGGCACTGGCTTTTGGACCTGATGCTGATAACAGCGTGGATGGTCCTTTTCCTTTTTGGCTCAGAGAACACGATGGCTGTGTTTTTCAAAAACTTTTTGAAATGTGGACTCGTTGGACCAAAAAAACACGGTTCCACTGTTCTACTTTCCATCTAAGATGAGACCGAGCCCAGAGAAGTCGGCAGCGCTTCTGGACAGTGTTGATGTATGGCTTCTCCTTTACATAGTAAAGTCTTAACTTGCATCTGTGGATGCAGCGGCGAATGGTGTTGACTAACAAAGGTTTACTAAAGTAATCCCAAGCCCATGTTCATGATATCCATTACAGATGAATGATGTTTTTTAAGACAGCGATGTCTGAGGGATCAGAGAAGTGGTTCATTCAGAAGCATTCAGAATTGGTTTTCGTCTTGCCGTTTACACACCGAGATTTGACCATGTTCCTTGAATCTTTTAACTATATTGTGCACTGTAGAGGGTGAAATGCCCCAAATCCTTCCAATTTGTCTTTGGGGAACATTGTTCTCAAAGTGCTGGAATATTTGCTGAAGCATCTGTTGGTAAATTGGCAAGTCTCGAATGATCCTTGCTCTAGGCTGTTTTTGGAGGCTCCCTATATATTATGACACGATTGCCTCACTTGTTTAACATCTCCTGTTTCACATCGCCTTGTTATTAGTCTTAAATTGCCCATCTCAACTTTTCTCTAGCGTTGCAATCATTTGATTTGAAATTACTGTACATTTTCAAAAAACAATAAAGTTCACAAGGTAAAACATAAGGTAATATTTAGTTGTTGTGATTCCAATATAGCAAAGGGTGAATATAATTTACAAATCACTTCTTTTTGTTTTTATTAGCATTTTTCAGAATGTTCCAGTTTTTTTTATATTGGGGTTGTACAGTACACGGTGATGTTGGGTGCTACAATCGGCTTCAACTGGCCAAAGCAAAGATGCTGGTCTTCACATCTCACATTTTCCCAGTTTGTTTTCACACATGACTACATATTCATTTTTAGAGTCATAACTTGACATTGCATCTTTTAAAAGTGGTGTGAGATGTGTGATAATAACGGTCAAATCCGTTTGTCTAGTGCACGTTTATGTAGAAAAACATTTAAATTCAGACAGGCACATGAAGGTGTCCTGTGCAAGTCCACTTTGGATGAATCTCCCATGATAGGCCCCATCTCTCTCCTCTTCACCTCTGTGACTGACTGAGCATCAGTGGGCAGGGCCAAAGGTGCAATGACAGAAAAATAGGCGTTGCAGATGTATTTGGTCCTTTTTCTATTAAGCAGGAAGTTTTCAGTTCTGAAACTTACAGTATGTTTTTATATAACAGTTATCTCTTATATGTACCCCTTATAAGCAAAATGTTATTCCTCATGTCATGAACACTTTAAGGTGATTAAAAATGGTCTAAATGATGACCAGTTACAGAGTCTAAAATATACACTTTATATATTAACCTAAAATCTTGATGTTGATTGAAAAAAAAAAAAACTCCATGAGCTCAGAGATTGTTAATCAGTGACATCAGCATGATTCTGTAGAAGCCATACATTTTTTATTTTAAATTTATTTATACAACAATCATGCTTAATGACATGATTGGTCATCATTTACTCATGTTAGTCCAAATCTGTGTTGGACAGAATGTTAGCCTCAGTCACCATTCACTTTCATTGTATGGAAAAATTCTACAGAAAAGTTCCTTTTGTGTTCCCAGGGAAAAAAAAAAAAAAACAGCATCACGAGGATGAGTAAATGACAACAGAATTTGTATGTAATTCTGTTGTCATAAAATATGATTCCAGAACCAAGGGTATTTAAAAGGAGGGCAATCGCTGTGCTCCAAAGGACAGTCAGAAAAGATAGCTGTCTTTTTTGTTGTTTTTTTGGTAAAGAAATGGATGAACTATACTTTGAATTTTGAAAGCTTGAATGTGAAATAAAGACACTGTGAAGACGCAAGTTGTAATGATATTTCACACTTTGATTCTTCAGTGGTGAAGTGTCCAGTGATAAACATCAGCAATGGAAAGGTCACCCCAGAAAGGGTTGTTTTCAGAACAGTTGTCCAAATCACCTGCTCTCCTAAATTTAAGCTGAATGGAGCACAACAACTGCGTTGTGCAGCAAACGGCACCTGGACACCAGATGTTCCCAAGTGTGAGCCCGGTAAGTGACCTTTAAGCATGCAAGAGTTTTGAGTGCAATCTAAGATGTCTAGGGCCTGATAGTGTTTGAAGTTTTAACAATGTTTGAAGTAGAAATTAAAAAATTACTTTGATACCAAGTTGATTGTTACGTTCCCGTAATGTGGGCAATCTTTGCTGTGCTGTCTGTGTTCTTACACTCTCTCTGTGTCTATGGGTGTGCCTTCTGCTCTGAGTGTCTGCAGGTGCCGCTGATTTGCAGGTTGGCCGTTTCTGATTGTGTGCCTATAAAATCCCTGTGCTGCCTTTCATATGCGAGCTGTTGTGACTTAGGGCCGTCACACTCCTCCACGCTCCCCACCAGCCGCCAGACCAATCCCTCGTGTTCTCAAGCTGAGAGTTTGTTACATTGTTGCTTTTCAGAATTGGAGTGTTTTCTGAGCTATAGCAGTTAGGTTCCCTATCTGTCACTCATTCTACATTGTGTCGATGTAGTGACACTAGGGTTCACTCTTGGGAGCCCGAGACACCTCTGGTCTTTGATAAAAGGCAAATGAAAATTGGTGAGTGGTATTTGCATGCCACTCCCCCGGATATACGGGTATAAAAGGAGCTGGTATGCAACCACTCATTCAGATTTTCTCTTCGGAGCCGAACGGTCATGCTCACTGAGCTGAATTCCCACGACTGTTCATTCACCTCTGCTGGATCTGACGGCGCATTTCAGCGGCTTCTCCCTCCTCTGCACTGGTGCACTGTAGAGAACGCCCCTGGGCGCTTCAGCAGAAATAAGAGTATAATTCTCTAAAAGAGTATATTTCTCTGAAAGAGTGGCACACATGGAACGTCTTTTTAAAGACGCGTCTTTTTAAAGATGCCTTTCCTTTGTGTGTTATTCCTGGTTGCGCTCGTTATTTCTTGCCTTCTGACGGTCACGATCACTGTCTTTCGTGTCTGGGCACTGCTCACGCGGAGACAGTGTTCGTGGATGGGTCATGTACTCATTGCGAGGACATGTCCATGGCAATGATGCGGTCGCGGCTTGCCTTAGTAAGAAAGCAAGCCACCCCAGAGGCTCCCCACCTCTGTCCTTTTACCCATGGGTATGAGGCCAGTGCGGCTAGCACTGGGGGCGATTTGGGGACCCAATGGGACCGCCTCCGCCGGGTATCCCCCCGTGGACCTCCCATTCCCCACCACGCTCGTCTGCCCCAATCGGGCTTCCAGATGAGTCCTCCGGCTCATCTCACGGCGAGTTCGACCTCTTATTCGGAGCCCGCGAAAGTGATGAGCTCTCGAGCGCAGCATCAGAGAGCGGGCTTGTCTAGTCGGATGCGGAAGCCTCAGCTGGGCTCCTCCCTTCGGGGACGATTGCCCAGTCACAGGCTGACGCGGAGATGATGACATGCTTTCCCGGGCTCAAAGCCACGCCCCGCCCCCGTTCCTTTCTTCCCGGAAGTGCATGAAGAGCAGACAAGGTCATGGGAGGCACTTTTTACTGCCCGGTCCTGATCTTTTCAGCTTCTCCGCCCTCACTACCCTCACTACGCCGTCACCTGGCGTGGGTGCCCAAAGCCCCTGTCCAAGGCCTGTGGGCTTACGTTGTCTCTGACGGCCAAGGCCTATGGTGCCGCTGGACAAGCCGCCTCGGCGCTAAAGGAACTGCATGAGGGTAGTTCCGCCCCAGGATTGATGCAGGAACTGTGCTCGGTGACCGACCTCGCTCTCCGAGCGACGAAGGTCACGGCGCGGTCTCTCGCGGTGGATGAAGTCCACATTAGTAGTCCAGGAGTCCCAACTTTGGCTCGACCTGGTCGAGATGGGTGAGGCCGACAGGACACGGTTCCTTGCTGCCCCCATCTCCCAGGCTGGCCTATTCGGCGACACCGTCAAGGACTTCGCCCAGCAGTTCTCGACGGTGGAGCAGCAGATGGAGGCTATCTGGCGGTGGGTTGCGGCCAATCTTGAACCTGCGAGTACTGAACCAGGCTTTACACAGACTCCCGTTCAAGATGCTGACGCAAAAACGCATTCTGGCGAGCGTCCGCATCAAGATTGGTTTGCGGCGGTAGACCCGAAGGACACGTACTTCCACGTCTTGATTCTACCTTGACACAGACCCTTCCTGCAGTTTGCATTCGAGGGTCAGGCGTATCAGGTCCTCCCTTTCGGCCTGTCCTTGTTTCCTCGCGTCTTCACGAAGGAATTCGCATTCTCAACTATCTCGACGACTGGCTAATCCTAGCTCACTCTCGGGACATGTTGTGTGCACACAGGGACTTAGTGCTCTCACACCTCAGCTGACTAGGGCTTCGGGTCAACTGGGAAAAGAGCAAGCTCCTCCCAGTTCAGAGCATCTTTTTCCTCGGTTTGGAGTTGGACTGAAGGCGTTCAAACAGAAAACAGTGGTTCCACTGAAATTCTTTCAGAGGCTCCTGGGGCATATGGCATCCTCAGCGGTAGCCACCCCGCTCGGGTTGATGCATATGAGACCGCTTCAGCACTGGCTTCAGACTCGAGTCCCAAGATGGGCATGGCGCCGCGGGACACATTGCGTGGTCATCACACCGGTCTGTCACTGTCTTTTCAGCCCTTGGACCAACCTCTCGTTTCTACGGGCAGGTGTTCCCCTAGAACTGGTCTCCAGGCTCGTCGTGGTCACGAGGGACGCCTCCAAAACGGGCTGGGGCGCTGTTTGCAATGGGCACGCAGCCGCTGGCCTGTGGACTGGCCCGTGACTGCATTGGCACATCAACCGCCTCGAGTTGTTGGCAATTCTGCTCGCTCTGTGGAGGTTTCGGCCGTTGATCCAGGGCAAGCACGTGTTAGTTCGGACAGACAACACGGCAACAGTAGCATATGTCAACTGCCAAGGCGGTCTGCGCTCTCGTTGTATGTCACAACTCACCTGCCGTCTCTTTCTCTGGAGTCAGCAGCACTTCAAGTCGCTGCAAGCCACTCACATCCTGGGCAACCTCAACACTACAGCGAATGCGCTGTCATGGCAGGTTACCCTCAGGGGAGAGTGGAGCCTCTACCCTCAGGTGGTCCAGCTGATTTGGAGTCGATTCGGACAGGTACAGGTGCGCCTGTTCGCCTCCCAAGAATCCTCCCACTGCCCGCTCTGGTATGCCCTGTCCGAGGCCCCTCTCGGCATAGACGTTCTGGCACACAGCTGGCCCCCTGGCCTGCGCAAATATGTGTTTCCCCCAGTGAGCCTACTTGCACAGACCCTGTGCAAGGTCAGGGAGGATGAGGAGCAGGTCGGCCTGGTAGCACCCTGCTGGCCCACCCAGATGTGGTTCTCGGACCTCACGCTCCTCGCGACAGTCTCCCGCCGGCGAATTCCCCTGAGGAAGGACCTTCTTTCACAGGGACAGGGCACCATCTGGCAACCGCGACCAGACATCTGGAATCTCCATGTCTGGCCCCTGGACGGGATGCGGAAGACCTAAGCGGTCTACCACCCGTGGTGATAGACATGATGACTGAGGCTAGGGCCCCTTCTATGAGGCGCCTGTATGCCTTTAAGTGGCATCTGTTCGCTAAGTGGTGTTCTTCCTGATGGGAAGACCCCCAGAGATGCGCAGTCGGATCAGTGCTTTCCTTCCTGCAGGAGAGGTTGGAAGGGCGGCTGTCCCCTTCCACCTTGAAGGTGTATGTTGCCGCCATAGCAGCACACCACGACGCAGTCGACAGTAAGTCCTTAGGGAAGCACGTCCTGATCATCAGGTCCCTGAGAGGCGCCAGGAGGCTGAATCCCTCCAGACCGCACCTCGTTCCCTCATGGGACCTCTCTGTAGTTCTTCAGGGTCTACAGAGAGCCCCTTTTGAGCCTTTGCAGTCAGCTGAGCTTAAGGCACTCTCCTTGAAGGCTGCCCTCCTGACTGCGCTCACTTCCATCAAGAGGGTAGGAGACCTGCAAGCGTTCTCTGTCAGCGAAACGTGCCTGGAGTTCGGTCCGAGCTACTCTCACGTGATCCTGAGACCCCGACCGGGGTATGTGCCCAAGGTTCCCACGACCCCTTTTAGGGACCAGGTGGTGAACCTGCAAGCGCTGCCCCAGGAGGAGGCAGACCCAGCCCTGTCGTTGCTGTGTCTGGTGCGCGCTTTACGCACCTATTTGGATTGCACGCAGAGCTTTAGGATCTCTGAGCAGCTCTTTGTCTGCTTTGGTGCACAGTGGAAAGGAAGCACTGTCTCCAAGCAGAGGATTGCCCACTGGCTCATTGACGCCATAGCTATGGCATATCACGCCCAGGACATGTTGCCCCGGTAGGGCTACAAGCCCATTCTACCAGGGGTGTAGCGGCCTCCTGGGCCCTGGCCAGGGGTTCCTCTCTAACAGACATTTGCAGAGCAGCAAGCTGGGCAACACTCAACACCTTTGCAAGGTTCTACAACCTCCGGGTGGAACCGGTTTCGTCCCAGGTAGTGGCACACAATACAAGCGGATAAGCCCGGGATAGCCTGCCAGGTGTATCGCTTGCACATAGTGCCTTCCGCCTCTTTTGAGCTGAAGATGTGCGCCATTAATTCCCAGTAGTGTTCACGAACTATGTTCCCTGGTTGACTTCCTCCGAACCCTGTGGCAGTTGAGTTTTCGGAGAGACTCGCTGCTGGCCCAGTACACGTGCTAATTAAAAGCCCTGTTCTGGGGTAGGTGCTCCGCATGTGCCGGTTCCCTGTAAGGTAAAACCCCATGTGATGTATATCTTCCGCTAATTCATTTCCCTGTTGGCAAACTGTGTCTTCCTTGGGCAGAGCCCCTCTGTCCCAGTCTCCATGTTTGTAGTAACTCCTCCCCTGTTGGGTAGGATCTACCTTGAAGACTCTCTACATGGTCGGCAAGACCATGTGATGTATTTTTCCACTTAAATATCCCCCCCTCTCTTTGGGCGAGGTGTGGTCTCCGCGGTGTCCTCCCCTTGGGAGGGACACCCCCTGACTAGACCTGGCGGCCCAGTCCCCCTTCTTTTTTTAGGGAGTGAAAAGAGGCCACGACTGGGTTAGCCTGTCTCTATCTTTGGGTAGTCGACTTGTCCCCAAAGGGCCGTTTGACACTCATAACTATTTTGGGGGAGGTTATGTGTCGATCTGGTGTGCTGGCGATGAGGCACCCAGTGGTCTGCCTGTCACACGCTGCCAGTTCACGTAACACAGTTCAGTCAGTTGTGGCGTTTTGTATAGGGACCCCTAGTGTCACTACATCGACACAACGTCGAATGAGTGACAGCTAGGGAACATCATGGTTACTTGCGTAACCTCCGTTCCCTGATGGAGGGAACGAGACGTTGTACTACCCACTGAAATGGCCGGACCTTGTCTCGGCTCCTCCGCATAAAACCTGAATGAGTGGTTGCATACCAGCTCCTTTTATAACCGTATGTCCGGGGGAGTGGCATGCAAATACCACTCGCCAATTTTCATTGGCCTTTTATCAAAGACCAGAGGTGTCACGGGCTCCCAAGAGTGACCCCTAGTGTCACTACATCGACACAACGTCTCATTCCCTCCATCAGGGAACGGAGGTTACGCAAGTAACCATGATGTTTTGTTAGTGAAATACAATTCGGCTGCTTTATTCTGCCTTCCTCGCAGTCACTCTTCGATCAGGAGATGAATTCACCGGTGGGAAGAAATACGCGGACACAGAATGTCACAAGCAGTTCTTCGATTTATTAAATGGAAGCAAGGGATTTATATGGTTCTTGTCACACATGGCTGGTTACACCCATTACCTTGAACTTTCTCAATCCTCCATATATGGGGTCGTTTCCTCTCGCTTACAGAAGTACATTCTTGTCAAGTATATTTTGTGATCAAGACAGTGCCGAAAACATACAAAGCAGATAAGCAAGCATCAAGGTCACATTGTTCCATCTGAGGCCTATTTCTCACAGGTTTGTAGGGGTGAACTGCCCTGTTTATTTGAAATTGTTCGCTCTGTTTCTGTTAGTGTAGTCAGGTTAGTTTAATTGTATTTTTATTTCCTTCTTTAAGGTTAGTTATTTTCTCCTTTTTCTTTCTAGGTGGTTTTGTTTATTATTTTGGGCTAGGGGGTCACCCTGAAGCCCAAATACCTGCTGCATTATTACATCTTTAGTACTTTATCTACTTCCAATAAAAACAAATATTGGATCTATGATCTTGTTGTCATGGGCTTTTGGTCTGACGGTTGTGCGGGGAGCATATCTCCCTTTACTTTGTTGCGTCCTACCCCTAGGGGACATAACATCGATACTAAAATGTAACTAAAAATGTAACGATACCAGTCTTTCTGCAGTATCGGTAGTAATAAGTTCCATCTCAATATAGTGCAACAGTCTGGTTCCGGAAGTAAAAATCCTGTTAATTTATTTTGTGGTGAATACATTTTTTAACAATAACCTATAAACCTTTATAGATAGACCTACCATGAAATAAAAAGGTTTTTAATCAATATTAAATGCTTCTGTTGAAGCCATCGATCCACGTTATTTCAACTTAAATTTTTAGAAATTGTGTTTAATAGAGGAATTCCTGGTAAAGAACTACTCTACCCAAGATCCTGAAGAGAAAGATCCACCAATCAGAGAATCGTGGCCAAAAAAGTGCACCAAAAGAACTCTGTAGTTACTGACAACTCCCATGACACAATCGAGACTCAAACTACTTATATATTTGTAAATATCTGAATATTTTGCAATAAAAATTAAATATTGTTTCTGTGCTTATACTCAACCACTTATTATAAAACAATAGTTTTATATTTTTCCATCGTTTTTAATTTGATTACATCATTCGCATTGTTTAATGGGACTGGAGTTCATTCCCTTATTAAAGTTCTTCAATGGCATATTTATGTTTTTGTGGTATTGATATTCGTATTGATTGTTGTGAAATTTCTCTGGTATTGATATTGATGTGCTTACATGCACAGCAATACGCTGATAACTACCCTAAATCAGCGTATTAAAAAAAAACACAAGGTAAGAAAAATTGCGCTTACGTGAGATTTGAAATCATCGGATTATTCTCTGCTTTTGATGTCAAAATTTAAACAGTCAAGCGCACAACACTTGTGCACATTGGATAAGCTGGTAAGAATGCCTGTAAAGGTGTTGACATGCAATGAAATATCGGGGTAATGGGCAAAAGTTGTGCCGATCTTTTTTTTTTTCAGATCTGAAATGTATGTGGTGCTCTAACACATCTCAGCCCTCAGCTTGTCCATAGACATTCAGTCTTAATTTGGGGTTCATGCACCACACCCATTGTTTCATCGAATATATTGCCATCTGTGTGGACTAGTTAGTGGTCATTAGAAAGCTGAGATCCTCCCCTTTGTGATGATCTATAACATTTTATCACCAATAGTCAATAACATATTTTTACGATGATTTGTTTAGCATGCTTGTCCTGCCGGACTGCATATTTAGTTCTGGACATCTAAGATATAACATTGGATTATTTACCTTTGCATGTAAGTAAAAAATGGCAATTTTTTTAGAAAACTGCCTAAGGTAAGAGCATATAAAACGTTTTTGGCTACTTTGGGCTTACAGCAGCAGTGATCAGCGCATAAAAGGTGTTTGTATTTGATGTCTTACAGAAATCATATTCACTTTATTATTTTGAAAATATTTCAAACTGATGTAATAGGGCAAAAATCATATTCCTGAGAATGAGAGCTTTCATTTGATATATGGGTTAGAGTTAGTAAGCACTTAAATGGACAAGTCATATATCAAATGAAAGCTATTTTATATTTTGATATGTGAAAGAATTTTATATTCATATTAATATTTTAACTCAAGGTGGATCTTATTTGTGGCGTAGATGTTTTCAGCCCTTATTTTGTTATTTTATGTAACATAAATGATAAAGTGATGGTGTTCTATGAAATGTTCAGATTCTAAGCT
Organism: Myxocyprinus asiaticus; assembly: GCF_019703515.2. Classification (NCBI taxonomy): domain Eukaryota; kingdom Metazoa; phylum Chordata; class Actinopteri; order Cypriniformes; family Catostomidae; genus Myxocyprinus; species Myxocyprinus asiaticus. The sequence goes on from NC_059372.1 coordinate 7,117,174, forward strand.
TTCAAATGTTACCACATATGCCTGACTTATGTATCCGGGGACACTTATTTTGCGAAATTGCACCCCACTTTGGACCCACTGGCGGGTCCATAGAGTTTAAGTGGTTCTAAACCATTTATGACCTTACAATTTACCTAAAGGAATGCCATTTAAGCCATTTAGAAGACCTTACACGTTGTCGCTTTAAATTGTTAAGCATAACTGGTGTAAAAACGCTCAATGTGTTCTTTTTTCACTACAAATAAAACAATAATAATAATTGTTTTAATAATTGTTCTTGATAATAATAATAATATCTTCTGGTTTAGTGTCAGTGGTCACCTGTTCAGCACCTGCTGTGGCAAACGGAGGTATATATTATGGATCCAGGACATCGTACAAACCTGAAGACACAGTGACCATCACTTGTAAGGAAGGCTTTGATCTGATTGGCTCAACACAGGTCATATGTGGGCCAGATGGCCAATGGCAGGCATTGCCTGAGTGTCGCTTAAAGGAGATTTCAGATACCAGTAGGTGCATTAAAGAAATAGATCACCCAAAAGTTATTATTCTTTTTCAGACTTTCCTCCAAAATAAGACTCATTTTGGTTCCTCCCCAGGTAAATGTGGTCCACCCCAGTCTACTGACCTCGCCCACCCCAGAGAGGAGTATTACGGAAAAGAATTCAAATCTGGTGATCGAGTTCGTTACAAATGCACTGTCGGACACCGTTGGTCAGCAGGGCAAGCCAGTATATACTGTAAAGATGGACGATGGACTGAACTTCAGATCCAATGTGAACGTACGTATGAGAACTTTTAACTTTATGTTCTCACCTTATTGTGATAAGGTGATAACGTGGTTCTCGTGAAAACATGTCCAGGTTATATTTTATCCCAAAATCAAAAAGGATTTTTTATATATATATATATATATATATATATATTGCATAAAGAAAATGAAAACTATTTTAAGGACCAATTAAGATTTTGCATTGTGAAATTCTTTTCGTGGAATTTAAGCACAGTACATTACAAATTATTGTAATACAAAGGTTTTTTGTTGTTGTTGTAATTTAAAAATTTTATTGATTCATATATACATGACAAAGAAAAAACCAACACATATACAAGGAATCAACATTTTACATTCAAACCCCACTAATACAATCCCACCCTGACCCCCAACAAACATAATAACACACACAACCAAAAAATAAAAATAAAAATAATAATAAAAATACATAATTAAACTAAACTACACTCTCCAAATCCCCTCCCTGAGAGTCCCCCAAAAAAACTAAATAATTGCCCCATTTTTTTTACAAATAAGTCCCAAAACCCCAGACTTCTACTTACCACTTCCTCAAATGCAGCCACTCTCCCTATTTCCACACACCACTCGAAAAAGAGGGTGCTCCATCCGACTCCCAACCCCTTAAAATGATTTGCCTGTCGATCATGAGACTGGTCAGAACCCAATTTTTAATGTGATTATCCCCCAAATTTATGACCGCCCCATCACCCAAAATACAGAGTCTGCTACAAAGTAAAATTTGAGTGCTCAAAACGTCACACATACAACTCTAAACTTTCAACCAACATTCTTGAATCTTAGCACACCCTCAAAAAACATAGATTGTGTCTCCATCTCCTGATTGGCATCGCCAGCAGGTGGGTGTGTCTTTAAGACCAAGCCTATATAATCTAGAGGGGGTCCAAGAGAATCTATGTAAAATCTTAAATTGCATAAGGTGAACCCTTGCATCTCTAGATGCAGATTTGACATTTTTTAGAATCCTAGCCCACACTTCCTCCTCCCAAACCAAGTTTAAATCTTTCTCCCATAATCTATTAATAGAATTTAAAGCTCTGTCCCCCAGACTCTGAATTAACAGGGAGTAATACACTGATGCCTCATGACCTTTTCCAAAAGCAGTAATCACCTCTCCCAGAGTATCTGCTGCTTCAGGGTGGTGTGAGCTACTCCCAAAAATATTACATAGCAGGTGGCACAGCTGTAAATACCTAAAGAACTGAGATCTGGGAATCTCAAAGTGTTGAACCAAATTTTCAAAAGATCTTAACATTCCACTCTCATATAGGTCACCGAGTGTAGTAACCCCCCTCACAATCCACTCTGACCATCAGAAAGGGGACCTTTCAATACATGATGTAGGGTTCAGCCATATGCTCGATGCAACATTTAAATAAATGTCCGAATTAATCACTCTGGACACTTTTGTCCATACCGAGTACAAATGCGAGATAACGGGGTGTGACTTAACTACTCCGGTTAGTTTAATAGAAAGGATTTGTAATGGCAAAATAGGGGCAAGAACTTCCTGTTCAATACAAAACCAGGGAAGGGCTCTCTCGGGTGGAAGCAAACCATGAGCCAAATGTCTGAGACTGAATGCATAATAATAAAACAAAATCATGGGTAGGCCTAGCCCACCTTTGTCAATCGGCCTATGTTACTTGTTAAAATGTAATTTGGGATATTTACCATTCCATATGAAGGACTTCGCTATACTATCAAATTGCTTGAAATAAGAGAGGGGGACATCTACAGGGAGAGATTGTAAAAGTAGTTAAATTTTGGAATACAATTGATTTTAATAACATTAACCTTCCCAATCATAGATAAATGTAATGAAGCCCACCTGCCCACATCGCTCGAAAACCTTTTAATTAAGGGGTCAAAATTAACTCTAACTAAATCACACAAATTTGCTGGGAATAAAATGCCCAAATACTTAATGCCCTGTTTGGGCCACTGAAAGGTGCACGGCTGGAAAGCCGTTACTAGGCAGTACGTTGTCAGAGCCAAAGCTTTGGATTTAGACCAGCTAACTCTGTATCCTGAGAACTTAGAAAAGGAATTAATAATTCTGTGGAGGCAAGGCATAGATCTAGTAGGGTTGGAGACAAATAACAAAATATCATCTGCGTAAAGCAAAAGCTTATGCGCCATACCTCCCGCCACCACCCCTGGAAAATCATCTTCCCTTCTTATTGCGGCTGCTAATTGTTCCAGGGCAAGACAGAACAATAATGGGGAAAGAGGGCAACCGTCCCGGGTGCCCCTATCCAGAGTAAAATAATCTGAAATGAATCAATTTCTTTGTACTGCTGCTACCGGGTGTCCAAAAAGTAACTTAATCCATCCAATAAAAGCATTCCCGAATCTGTATATTTCCAAAATCTTAAAAAGATAATCCCATTCTACCATATCAAACGCCTTTTCGCTGACAAGTGAGATGGCCGTGACCAGATTCTGATCATTTGCCACTGTCCACACGATATTGATGAAACGCCTAATATTATCAGAAGAGCTGCGGCCCCGAATAAATCCCACCTGATCTATATGTATAAGTGATGTCATAACTTCACTTAATCGGTTAGCCAGAATCTTTGACAGTATTTTAATGTCTAGCTGGATCAAGGAAATTGGATGATAACTCTTACACTCGCTTGGATCTTTGTCTTTTTTAATAATCAGACTGATCCGGGCTTGTGTCATGGTTGGTGGAAGCTTTCCATTCTTTAATGAATATCCGTATAAACTTCTAACAAAAGTGGAGCCAGCTCTGTAGCATAAGATCTAAAAAACTCGGTGGCAAAGCCATCTGGCCCCGGAGCCTTGCCTGTAGGCAAGGCCTTAATTACCTCACTAAGCTCCTCCAAGGCTATCTCAGAATCAAGAGAATTGTTTTGCTCAGTCGTCAGTTTAGGAAGTTGTAATGGTTCCACAAAAGTTCTAATATCTTCATCAGTAGATGAAGAAATGGAACTATAGAGATCAAGATAGAATTCTTTAAAAGCATTATTAATATCAATGGCCAAGGTAAATATTTCTCCACCAGCAAATTTCACTGAGGTAATGGTAGAAAAAAACTGTCTCTGCTTTATATATCTAGCCAAAAGCTTCCCTGCTTTGTCCCCCGACTCAAAGTATGACTGTCTTGCCCTGAATAGCCAAAACTCCACCTTCCGCGACAAAATAGTATTATATCTATATTTCAGTCGGGCCAATTCTCTGAGGCCATCATATGACATTCGGCACTTCAGCTCTGCCTCTGCACTTTTAATATTTCTTTCTAGCTACACGAGTTCTTGTGCTTTGGATTTTTTGATGAATGAGGCATACTGTATGATCCGACCCCTAAGAACTGCCTTAAGTGCCTCCCAAGCCACACCCACAGAAGATACTGAGGACCAATTGGTCTCCATATAAACACTGATTTGAGTCTTTAACATTTGTTGGAAATCAGGATTTTGCAAAAGTGATACATTAAAGCGCCAACTAAATGATTTCTTTTTCTCCGTATGTGCCAATACCTCTAAACTCACCAGGGTGTGATCTGAGACTAAGATGTTGCCAATTGAGCAATCAACAACAGATGAAATGAGGGACTTAGATATAAATAAAAAAAAATCTATTCTAGAATAAATCTTATGGACTGATGAAAAAAATGTATAGTCCCTCCCAGATGGGTTCAAAAGTCTCCAAATATCTGTAAGACCAAGATTTTTACACATCCTGTGAAGCGTCAGTGTTGCTTTAGGGGGCTTACACACATTTGCTTCACTATGATCAAGGACTGTGTCCATCAAAAGATTAAAGTCTCCTCCCAATATTATATCATGAGGGGTGCCACAAATTTATCTTTAATTTGTTTGACTCATACTAACATTTTGATATATTAGAAAAAATTGATTGTGTGTCAAAAACAAGATTATAAAGACCACATTCCCCATTAGTGCAACAATCAAACCCGAACTTCCACCCAAACAAAACAGACAGAAAAAAGAAAAACGTGTGCATTAACCCCCATGCGTGACAGCGCCAACCGGCATCGTACGCCTAAGAGAGTCCCTGCAACAACTTTGCCATCGGATTGCTCAAGTCTGGTGCTTCTTTACAAATTTCGTGAGGCGAAATTACATAGCATACTTTGTAAAACAAACTCGTGCCAATAGGCAGAATAAACACTAAGAACGTGTAGATTCATTCACAGAACTCTCTTGAAGGTATGTTCCTCTGCAAAACAAGTTCCAGTCTCTAACGGAACCAGCACAAAAAAAATAAAATAATAAAAAAAAAAAGCCCTTCAGGCAGATGACTTAATCCTTCCGATGTCCTGCAAAAAATATTCCACAAAACAATCTCCAGCCAATAGGAGGCATAAGCACAAAGAACGAGCAAATTCATCCACAACTGTCCCGAAGGAGAGTTATTCCACAAAACAAACTCCAGCCACTAGGCGGAACCAGCACAAGAAGAAACAAAACAGGCATCCTGGTTCCTTGGACGGTGAAGTGAATATTTAACAGGGTTAAGTTCACTTGGAGGCCACATAAGAAACACACCATGACTTCCTCAGTCCAGACATCGCTTGTTGTGGGCATGTAGATATTTTGCGGCCATCCTTAGAATCCATTCTCAATCTGGCTGGGAACTTCAGTGTAAAAGCGATCTTCCGTCAATGCAAAAGTTTCTTGAAGAAGTGTTATTCCACAAAACAAACTCCAGCCGCTATGCGGAACCAACACAAACAGACACAAAAAATGGCGCACAGCTTCTTCGGACAGCCAAATGTATGTACAGTGAGACAGCTCACTCGGGGGCCACATGAGAAACATCAAATGGTTTACTCATCCCATTGTTTCTATGAAGGACAATGCTTGCTTGGGACATGTAAATACTTTGCGGCCATCCTTAGTATCTGTTCTCAGTTTGGCCAGAAACGTCAGTGCAAAGCGATCTTCCGTTAAAGTAAGAGATTCTTGCATTCCTTGAATCGTCAAAAAGTCCGGGAACAAGAAAATTTTGTGATTCTTCCAAGAAAACTTTAATTTGCTCCTCGCCTCGTGTAACAATAGATTTTTATTGGATGATCTCAGAAATTTGGCCAGAATTGATCATTTTTATATATTTTTTTCTCATAGCAGTAAAGATAAATTTTTTTATTTTTTTATTTTTTGCATTATGATTATGAGAATTCAGGGAAAAATGTGCCCAATTGCAATGGAACAAAATCTTAATGGTTTAATTTTCTTTAACCTCATGAGACCCCTGCATGAATGCTGTGTGCATTTTCCATTTCCCTTTTGATTTGTAACTAGTAGCACCTAATAAACAAGCAAAAAATTCTAGAGCAAATAGTCATCCTAAAAATGTGTCCACATATGTGGACTAAATTGTGAAATTTTAAATAATACCAAGCTGTAGAAAGTCCGATTTTTTTTTATTTTTTTTTCATCAAATTGTTTATGTTTCCAGAAGTGTTGGTTATTCATGTTTTTGAGATGTTACAGATATTTCATCAGAAATTAGCATTATTAATTCAGATTCAAAGTATCATCCAATCACTGCCAACCATGTTAAAATAAAATCATACATTATAAATTCTGAATCTATGTACTGATTATCATTGTCCCATGTCTGCCAAACATGTTGAGTTGTTCAAACATCATCTGCAGCCTGAAATTGAACTTTTTGTCGGATTTTAGGAGTGAATGCATTGGAAAGCTATAGGATGCTCCCTTGTTCCCTTGCTCCCTATTTAGTGAATAACTTAACCTCCAGTGTGCTGTCTGTCTGCATTGGTCTCAGAACAGTTTGAAATCCATAACTCCATATAAAGCCTCTGAAAGCAACATTGTTCAGCTTTTGGATGAACCCATTGATTCTCAATGTGAAAATGCACAGTGAATACAGGAATGCATTTTCTAAAGTTAATGACTAGAACCATATTGTACAGTGATAACAAAATAAAATAGAACAATTTATATTAAAATGAACCAAATGACCCACAGATATTTTATTGTTATTTCTACTTTTGAGGGAACAATGTCCCAAAATCCACATATGTGGACATCACGTTTATCAGCACGCTGACGCGAGGAAAATAAAGCGGCATATCAAACAAAACTAGAGACGGTGCTCTTTACTCCCAAACAGGTTTCAGTGAGAAAACTTAAAGAGGTTTATTACCAGAGGCACTTTTGTTGGCTCTGTGCCAGAAGAAGCGATTAACGAAAATCAACTTCATGTTACTGTGTCACGTACTTCGGTGCGCCAGAAGTTTAACCCTTAAATGACAGTCTAGAGTCTTGTGAACAGTATTCAGTCGGTTTAAATTAATTTAAATTATGCGTTGCGTATAGCGAAGCCAAAATATAATGTCCACGCATGTGGATGCGGGGTCGCACAAGGTTAAAGCAGTATTCTTGGTTCAATACAAGTTAAGCTCAATCGACAGCATTTGTGACATAATGTTGATTACCACAGAAATACATTTCGACTCGTCCCTCCTTTTCTTTAAAAAAAGCAAAAGTCTGGTTTACAGTGAGGTGTTTATAATGGAAGTGAATGGGGCCAATCAGTAAACATTAAAATACTCACTGTTTCAAAAGTATAGCCACAAGACATAAACAATATGTGTGTTAATATGATTTTAGTGTGATAAAATTGCTTGTTTACCTTTTCTGTGTAAAGTTAGATACAATTTTACAACTTTGTTGCCATGACGACATAACACTGTTAACCCTTAATCCCTAAAACGACTGTAAAAATTATGATTTTAACAACTTTACAGCTCAAATAATACGTTTTAATAGAAGAATTAATGTACTAAATGTGCTAACAATTAAGTGCTTTTATAAAATTACAAGCTTCACATTTCTGCCTTTAAATCCCTCCAGAAACTGTCCCCATTCACTTTCATTGTAAGTGTCTCACTGTAACCTCGATTTTCATGTTTTTTAAAGAAAAGGAGGGGCGGGTTGAAATACATTTTTGTTGTAATCAACATTATGCCACAAATGCTGTTGACTGATGTTGATTGGTGTTGAACCCGGAATATTCCTTTAAGCAAAATACTATTTCTTGTTTTTCTTTTGATTTTATGATCAAATATGACCCAGTGTGTTTTTGACAGGTTTTGTACAATTGACCCTACAAGTTATTTTGTAATTTATATGTATGTTTTATCAAAAGGGAAAAAATGTGGTTCTGCTGGAGAGATTTCCTATGGCCGCTTTGAATACACCGGCGTGTCATTCGGAGATTCGGCTAAAGCTGTCTGTCAAGAAGGGTGAGAGACAATGATATTTATAGCCTTATGCTGATGATTAAATTGTATTGATACTGCTTGTGTTTTTATCGTATTGTGGGGACTTGAAGTAAATTCTCACAAGGATTTTAGCCAATTTTGTGTTTTGTGGTTCTGTTATTGCAGGTATGAGCTGATTGGTCCAGCTGTGAGGTACTGCCTGGATGGAGGCTGGAACGGAAGGATCCCTGTGTGTGAACGTATGACTGTTTGCTTGCATTTCTTATGTTAATATGACATTATGTGGCTTCTACAGTGGCCCAACAAAGTATTTAGACACTCAAGACACACTGAATTGTCCGAATGTCATTGCATTGAATAACAAAACATCAAACCAAGTGGCATCGGCAGACAGATGATCCTAGACCATTTTTCAGAATTAACTTTTAGCAATTTATACTTTTAACCAACTAGTGTCAAGGCGATTTTCAGTGGAAGTTTACACAGGTGTCCTAGCCAATAAACAACACACATTAACTATGGATGTGTTCCACTAACATTTGACAACCACAAAGTGTCACAAATACTTTTTGTCTTCAGTTTAAACAGCAGGTATATTATTTTATCATTTGAAAACTAACAAATGTCTTTTTGTGAGATGTTTTGCTAGAAAAGTGTGGCGCTATCTTTCTTAAAAATAAATGCTACTTTAACCAAGTGTATCTGTCTGCATCCCTCAAGACGACAAGGTACACCCACTACACGATGCGCCCACTCCAAATAGATCACAAAGCGATTCTATTGGCTGAAAGAACTTTTCAAATCCTTTGTAATCGCTGTACGATTCATGTTGTCTCAACTATGTAAATATGACAAATAGTAACTTTTAAATTATGTCGCATAACATATTATTAAACCGAAGATATAAATGGTCAAATTGAAAATGTTTCTGGTCTGTTTTCTCCAGTTAGCACACAAGCTAACCGGTTAGCCTTTTAGCTTAGCATCTTCTCATTTTCATCACGCTTCTCCTCATTGTCGCCACCTAATGACACAGCGATTTTACTGTATTCAATAAAACTTTTATGTTGCAGTATAGTATATATAAAGACTAATAAAGTAAGTAATAATAAATCAGGAAATGTAAATAAAGTTTCCAAATAAGAAAAGGCACTATATATAGGACTACGTACTGCATAATTATCTTCCTTTTCTTAAACTAACCTCGATTATGTTACTTTGAATTATAAATAAACCACTGTATTTTGCTTAATTGTACGGTATCCATGTGTGTCCTCCCCATTTATGTTACTCACCCTTGAGCCGGGTGGTTTGTAACAGAGTCCGAATCATTTTCATGGCCACTTTATACAGCATATAACACAAAAGTTCATTCACAAGAATGTGTTCTTTAATGCATGCCATTTGTTTAGGTTATGAATCTATTTTCTGCTATTAGACATGGTGACCTGCTGTTTCATAGTTGGATGACATGTGAAGTGTGTTTTTGAATTTGTTGTAGCTGTTCACTGCCCTCCGCCCCCAGTGGTCAAAGATGCCGACATGTTTGACCCCACATATGACTACGTTCCCTTCGGTTACGCACTGTCCTATCGCTGCCGTACTGGCGCTCTGATTGGTGAAAGGGACATACACTGCACCCAGAATGGTACCTGGAGCGCCCCTCCTCCTAAATGTAAAGGTAATGATTGAGTTTGTGTGTGGTCATTGAGGTATGTCATACTTGATAGAAGACTATGCAGTTATTGATGTAGGAGGAGTATAGGGTAAGATGAACCATCCCATGCACTTGCCATAGATGTGGCTGTCTTGTCGGGCACTTCTCACACACCTTACAGTCTAGCTGATCCCACAAAAGCTCAATGGGGTTAAGATCCATAACACTCTTTTCCAATTATCTGTTGTCCAATGTCTGTGTTTCTTTGCCCACTCTAACCTTTTCTTTTTGTTTTTCTGTTTCAAAAGTGGCTTTTTTGCCCTAATATTGACCTTAAGTCATTACAGTCTATTGCATACTTTGGCAACTCAAAAACAAACACAAAGACAATGTTAAGCTTCATTTAATGAACCAAATATCTTTCATCTGTGTTTGATATAATAGCAAGTGATTTTCTAGTACCAAATTGGCAATTTAGCATGATTACTCAAGGATAAAGTGTTGGAGTGATGGCTGCTGTCTAGATTTGATCAAAAATGACTTTTTTTTCAAATAGTGATGGTGCTGTTTTTTACATCAGTAATGTTCTGACTATACTTTGTGATCAGTTGAATGCCACTTTAGTGAATTAAAGTACCAATTTCTTTCCAAAACAGCAAAATCTGTTCATTATTCCAAACTTTTGGCTGCCAGTGTGTATATATATATATATATATATATATATATATATATAAACTCAGCAAAAAAAGAAACGTCCTCTCACTTTCAACTGCTTTTATTTTCAGCAAAATTATTATGTGTAAATATTTGTATGAACATAAAAAGATTCAACAACTAAGACATGAACTGAACAAGTTTCACAGACATGTGACTAACAGAAATGGAATAATGTGTCCCTGAACAAATCTGGTGTGGCCACCAGCTGCATTAAGTACTGCAGTGCATCTCCTCCTCATGGACTGCACCAGATTTGCCAGTTCTTGCTGTGAGATGTTACCCCACTCTTCCACCAAGGCTCTTGCAAGTTCCTGGACATTTCTGGGGGGAATGGCCCTAGCCCTCACCCTCTGATCCAACAGGTCCCAGATGTGCTCAATGGGATTGAGATCCGGGCTCTTCGCTGGCCATGGCAGAACACTGACATTCCTGTCTTGCAGGAAATCACACACAGAACGAGCAGTATGGCTGGTGGCAATGTCATGTCAGGATGAGTCTGCAGGAAGGGTACCACATGAGGGAGGAGGATGTCTTCCCTGTAACACACAGTGTTGAGATTGCCTGCAATGACAGCAAGCTCAGTCCGATGATGCTGTGACACACCGCCCCAGACCATGACGGATCCTCCATCTCCAAATCGATCCCGCTCCAGAGTACAGGCCTCGGTGTAACGTTCATTCCTTCGACGATAAATGCGAGTCCGACCATCACCCCTGGTGAGACAAAACTGTGACTTGTCAGTGAAGAGCACTTTTTGCCGGTGATGTCTGGTAAGAACCTGCCTTACAACAGGCCTACAAGCCCTCAGTCTTAGGCGTCTCACAGTACGGACATTGCAATTTATTGCCCTGGCGACATCTGCAGTCCTCATGCCTCCATGCAGCATGTCTAAGGCACGTTCACGCAGATGAGCAGGGACCCTGGGCATCTTTCTTTTGGTGTTTTTCAGAGTCAGTAGAAAGGTATCTTTAGTGTCCTTAGTTTTTATAACTGTGACCTTAATTGCTTACCGTCTGTAAGCTGTTAGTGTCTTAACGACCGTTCCACAGGTGCATGTTCATTAATTGTTTATGGTTCATTGAACAAGCATGGAAAACATTGTTTAAATCCTTTACAATAAAGATCTGTAAAGTTATTTGGATTTTTACAAAATTCTTTAAAAAAAATTATATATATATAGTTTATACTGTCACTTAAGTAAAAACTGGCTCATCTTACCCTACATCTTACCCCACTTTTGCACAACAATTTCTTATAAGCTACAGACATGCAAATTAACACTGTTTCTCATTATGCCTTTTAGATGTCTTCTGCCCTGTCCCAAAAGTTCCAAATGGATCCAGAATGATGGGCTTTAGGTCTGTCTATAGATTCGGGAACACCGTCATGTTCACCTGCAGTCCTGGTTATAAGCTTAAAGGAGAAAATTACATCGCCTGTGGACAAGATGGAGAGTGGAAACCAAACCTCCCGCAATGTGTGAACACTGGCAGACATCATTTTAAACGCCACAGTCACCGGGTCTCCACCAACATGTAGTGACATCATGCAAACACTGGGGTGTCCAGAACAGAAGTTTGCACACTGAGTGATGGCACTCATATGGCTTTCTCTGGCTCCATAAGAATCCTAATGAAGGACTTTTCAAATTACTGCATTTCATTAAATTAAATATAAGCAGAATACTTATTTACTATGACTTTTTATTTTCACAGAAAATTTTGAGTAAAGATTTAAAACACCAAAAATCTAAAGAAGCTTTCTGAAATATAAAAAAATTTTTACAACTGATTTCAAATTTTATATTTATGTATTCTACTAATGGTATAAGCTACAGCATTTGTAATATTTTTTCCATTTGTTTTTCTCCCTTGTTGACTCTTTATAACCCATAAATGAGAAAAAATATCAATCTCTTTTGTTTAAATCAATCAGTAAAAAAATAAATTTAAAAAATGTCAAGAATGACACCAAAATGTTTGGTTACTTATAACACAAAACTGAGGCAAACAAAGCAACGTTTAATATATGACTGTGTGTAATTTATGTTGCGGAACAAAATGTCCAAGTGTCTTAATGTTTACCACAGACCTTATTTTACTTAAAACTGCTATTATAAAAAGAAATAGGAAAATCCAGAAGGAACTCATGGCTCAACTCGAAAATGCTAATTTGCGGGTTTTTGGACTTCAACCCAAACAGCTCTTTTCCATTGATAGCTGACGGTTAGTTCTTCTATGGATTCTTTTCACACTTCTGCATTCGCAAAGCAGAAGTCATCATAGTTGGGTAAACTATGGCGGCGATCGGGAAGAACAGTAATAACCAGTGTCACTGCAGTGTTCCTGTTTGCACAAATTCTAAAAGAAAAGACCCGGATTTGTGTTTCCATGAATTTCCAAAAGATGCTAAACTTTGTACGAGCTCAGTGGGTTCAGGGAATTAAACGTGAAGTGGATAACTTCGTTATTAATCGAGGAAGCACTTTCATCTGTGGACAGTATTTTCAAGATGAGGACTTACAGCAGTCGTGCACAGGTGGAATTGTGAAACGTTTTGAAATCTGAGCTGTACCTCACGGTTTCACTGGAATGATTACATATCACGACTGTCACAAGAATGTGTGTTTGACAGGGTTAGGAGTCAGATGGAGCGGGACATGGGTCCTTCACATCTTGCGTCGCCCACCATCAGGTATTAGTTTCACCAGGTACAACTCACAGATTTGTTAACTGTGCCCTCTTTTTTGCAATTTATGGTGACAGATTTGTAGATCATTCCTTTAATACAGAAATATGTGCCTGCTGATTGAACGCACAACCTCTCAGTAATCGACCTACCTTCGTATTCGTGCATATAACCCTCGAAAAACAACTTGTAACCTTTGTTGACTTTAGATTTAACTGTTGCTGGCCGATGTGGTCAACGTCTCCAAACATAAATGCAGGCAAAACTTTTAAGGACTGTGAAAACGCATACACCTCGGCAGCGTCCATAGTTGCATTTACCCAACTGTGAGGACTATAACTTTGTGAATGCAGAAGTGTGAAAAGGGTCCATTCAGTGTTGACTGCCAGGAAAGGGCATTAACACGGGGTTCCGCTTGACAAAGTGTATTGTCGTTAATGTAGTTGAGGTTGAAAACTCCAGTGAGTTAATTTACTTGTTTTTCTGATTTAAAGTGAAGCATCATTATTCTGTTTTGCCTTGAGAAAAACCAATGTAATTGTAATGTCTGTGGATGTTCCTCTACTATGTGTACCTCAACATTGGTTGTAAATGAAAATGTATTCACGGAAAATGCTGAGGAAATGACTGATATTGCTTTGTGAAGTTGTTTTTTATTGAAACACACAACAGGATTCAAATATGGCGAACCAGACCTGACGCAGATGGACTACAAAACTTCCATTAGCCTCTGTGAAAACAAGCACCTGTGGACTAAAACTCTAAAAGATAGTTCACCTAAAAATGAAAATTCTCTCAACCTCGTGCCTTCTAAAATGTCTATGAATGACTGTCTTCTGCTGAACACAAACCAAGATTTTTAGAATAGTATTTCTGCTCTGTGGCTTCATACAATGCAAGTGAATGGGGATCAGACCTTTAAAAGCTCCAAAAATGAGAAAGTCTGCATAGTAATCCATTAGACTCCAGTGGTTTAATCTTCTGAAGTGATCCAGTTGGTTTTGGGTGAGAACAGACCAGAATATAACTCATTTTCACTGTACATCTTGTCATTGCAGTCTCTAGGCACAATCATGATTTTAAGATCGATTACACTTCCTAGTGCTTGACACGTGCGCAGAGCACTAGATGGCTTTATAGGAAGCGTAATCAAGCTTGAAATCATGATGGCCAAGGAGACTGCTGTCAAGATAAAATTACAGTTTGGTCTGTCTTCACCCAAAACCAATTGGATCGCTTCAAAAGGCATTTAAGTCTGAAGGATTGTTTTTGCTGACTTTCTCCTTTTTGAGCTTCAAAGGCCTGATCACCATTCACTTGCATTGTATGGACCTACAGAGCTGAGATATTCCAAAAATCTTAATGCGTGTTCAGCAGAAGAAAGTCAAACACATCTGGGATGGCATGAGGGTGAGTAAATGAGAATTTTTGTGTAAACTAACCTCTCAATGACAGTGACTTTTGAAACTGTAATGTGTAATATTATGATATCTAAAAATGGGGGGAAAAAATTTAGCTTTACATTAGTTCCATAATCTAAAAGTTTTGAAGGCTAGTGAAAGATTAATTAAAAAAAAATTGTTCATCAACTTTAACCTTAAAGTAACTTTCTATCAGACTCCCTGCCACTGTAGCTCTCAAATCTTGGTTGTGTCATTTAGGCATATATTCTACTTTGCAGTGATCTGATATCGCAAAACATGAACCACTTGGCATCAATAGTGTCAAACCTGTTGCACCACATCTGTTGCCATACAAATGAGTTGAGTGGCAGAGATACATATCCAAAAAAACAAAGTTTACAAAAACACAAAATCCAGAAAATGGTCAAGCTTGGTAATTTAATGACAATGTGGAGGTACACAGTATCAAGTAACATGTGGAAAACTACCATCAAAGACTATACTGTACATGTTAAGGTTTTCGCCACTGGTTGAGACAACGGGGCAAGGCCTGCCACTGGCCATCTAGTCCACATGTGACATGGTGAGCCAATCATATCAAAGCCACCTGCACATGAATATCACAGTGTCTTTGGGTTTGTACGATGGCCTCACTCCATTTGTCATCACTCCAGTTACCACTACAGGTATGGAACAAGTCACTGTTACAACACCAGAGACCATCTGCTTCACATAGTTGCTGCGCTCCATTCAGACTGAATCCAGGAGAGCAGGTGATCTGAACCACAGTGGGGTTTTTTTTTTTTTTTTTTTTTTTGGAATACAATTCATTTTAATAACATTAACCTTCCCAATCATAGATAAATGTAATGAAGCCCACCTGCCCACATCGCTCGAAAACCTTTTTAATAAAGTGTCAAAATTAACTAACTAAATCACACAAATTTGCTGGGAATAAAATACCCAAATACTTAATTCCCTGTTTGGGCCACTGGAAGGCCGTTACCAGGCAGTATGCTGTCAGAACCAAAGCTTCGGATTTAGACCAATTAACTCTGTATCCTGAGAACTTAGAAAAGGAATTAATCATTCTGTGGAGGCAAGGCATAGATCTAGTGGGGTCGGAGACCAATAATAAAATATCATTTGCGTAAAGCAAAAGCTTATGCGCCACACCTCCCGCCATCACCCCTGGAAAATCATCCTCCTTTCTTTTCGTGGCTGCTAATGGTTCCAGGGCAAGACAGAACAATAATTGGGAAAGAAGGCAACCCTGCAGGTGCCCCTATCCAGAGTAAAATAATCTGAAATTAATCCATTCGTTTGTACCGCCACTACTGGGTGTCTATAAAGTAACTTAATCCATCCAATAAAAGCATTCCCGAACCCATACATTTCCAAAATATTAAAAAGATATTCCCATTCTACCATATCGAATGCCTTTTCGGCATCAAGTGAGATGGCTGATCTGATCATTCGCCACTGACTACATGATATTGATGAAACACATAATGTTATATAAGAGCTACAGCCCTGAATAAACCCCACCTGAACTAAACTCAGCAAAAAAAGAAATGTCCCTTTTTCAGAACACTGTATTTTAAAGATAATTTTGTAAAAATCCAAATAACTTTACAGATCTTTATTGTAAAGGATTTAAACAATGTTTTCCATGCTTGCTCAATAAACCATAAACAATTAATGAACATGCACCTGTGGAACGGTCATTAAGACACTAACAGCTTACAGATGGTAGGCAATTAAGGTCACAGTTATAAAAACTTAGGACACTATAGAGACCTTTCTACTGACGTAGAAATCTGAAGAAAGATGCCCAGGTTTCCCTGCTCATCTACATGAACATGCCTTAGGCATGCTGCATGGAGGCATGATGACTGCAGATGTGGCCAGGGCAATAAATTGCAATGTCCGTACTGTAAGACGCCTAAGACTGTGCTACAGGGAGACAGGAAGGACAGCTGATTGTCCTCGCAGTGGCAGACCATGTGTAACAACACCTGCACAGGATCGGTACATCCGAATATCACACCTGCGGGACAGGTACAGTTACAACAGGAAAGCACAATCCCTCCATCAGTTCTCAGACTTTCAGCAACAGGCTGAGAGAGGCTGGACTGTGGGCTTGTAGGCCTGTTGTAAGGCAGGTGCTTACCAGACATCACCGGCAACAACGTCACCTATGGGCACAAACCCATCTTCGCTGGACCAGACAGGACTGGCAAAAAGTGCTCTTCACTGACGAGTCGTGGTTTTGTCTCACCAAGGGTGATGGTCGGACTCGCATTTATCATCGAAGGAATGAGCATTACACCAAGGCATGTACTCTGTTCTCTGGAGCAGGATCGATTTGGAGGTGGAGGGTTTGTCATGGTCTGGGGCGGTGTGTCACAGCATCAACGGACTGAGCTTGATGTCATTGCAGGCAATCTCAACACTGTGCATTACAGGGAAGACATCCTCCTCCCTCATGTGGTACCCTTCTTGCAGGCTCATCCTGACATGACCCTCTAGCATGACAATGCCACCAGCCATACTGCTCATTCTGTGCGTGATTTCCTGCAATGTCAGTGTTCTGCCATGGCCAGCGAAGAGCCTGGATCTCAATCCCATTGAGCACATCTGGGACCTGTTGGATTGGAGGGTGAGGGCTAGGGTCATTCCCACCAGAAATGTCTAGGAACTTGTAAGTGCCTTGGTGGAAGAGTGGGGTAACATCTCACAGCAAGAACTGGCAAATCTGGTGCAGTCCATGAGGAGGAGATGCACTGCAGTACTTAATGCAGCTGGTGGCCACACCAGATACTGACTGTTACTTTTTATTTTGACCCCCCCCCCCATTATTCCATTTCTGTTAGTCACATGTCTGTCAAACTTGTTCAGTTCATGTCTAAGTTGTTGAATCTTTTTATGTTCATACAAATATTAACACATATTAAGTTTTCTGAAAATGTAAAAAAAGTTGAAAGTAAGAGGACGTTTCTTTTTTTGCTGAGTTTATATGTATAAGAGATGTCATAACATTACTTAATCAGTTAGCCAACATTTTTGACAATATTTTAACATCTAGCTGGATCAGGGAAATTGGACGGTAACTCTTATACTCGCTTGGATCTTTTTAAGAATCAGACTGATCCGGGCTTGTGTCATGGTTGGCGGAAGCTTTCCATTCTTTAATGATTCCGTATAAACATCTAGCAAAAGTGGAGCCAGTTCTGTAGCATAAGATCTAAAAAAATTCAGCAGCAAAGCCATCTGGCCCCAGAGCATTGCCTGTAGGCAAGGCCTTAATTACCTCACCAAGCTCCTCCAAGGTTATCTCAGAATCAAGAGAATTGTTTTGCTCAGATGTCAGTTTAGGAAGTTCTAATGGTTCCACAAAGTTTCTAATATCTTCATCAGTAGACGAAGAAGTGGAACTATAGAGATCAAGATAGAATTCTTTAAAAGCATTATTTATATCACGCTGAGGTAAATATTTCACCACCAGCAGATTTCACTGAGGGAATGGTAGAAAAAAAACTGTCTCTGCTTATATATCTAGCCAAAAGCTTCCCTGCTTTGTCCCCCGGCTCAAAGTATGACTGTCTTGCCCTGCATAGCTAAAACTCCACCTTCTGCGACAAAATAGTATTATATCTGTATTTCAATCGGGTCAGTTCTCCGAGACCATTAGACGACATTTGGCGCTTCAGCTCTGCCTGGGCACTTTTAATATTCCCTTCGAATTTCACAAGTTCTTGTGCTTTGGATTTTTTGGTGAATGAGGCATACTGTATGATTCGGCCCCTAAGAACTGCCTTAAGTGCCTCCAAAGCCATGCCCACAGAGGATACTGAGGACCAGTTGGTCTCCATATAGACATTGATTGATTGATTTCTAGAGTAAATCTTATGTACTTATAAATAAAACCTACCAGATGGATTCAAAAGTCTCCAGATATCTTTAAGACCAAGATTTTTACACATCCTGTGAATGTTTTACACATCCTAGAGCAATGTTGCCCTAGGGGGCTTGCACAATTTTGCTTCACTATGATCAAGGACTGAGTCCATTAAAATATTAAAGTCTCCTCACAATATCATATCATGAGGGGTGCCAGCGGCTTGCAACATCCCTTCAACATCTATAAAAAAGCCCTGATCATCCACATTAGGTGTTTAAATATTAGCCAAAATAAGACTTTGCTGCTGAATTTCAGCTAAAACCATAATGACTCTTCCTAATTTATCTTTACTCTGTTCAAGACACTTGAATTGTAGATGTTTACTTATAAGTATAATGACTTCCCTGCTCTTACTCGAGCAGCACTATAAAAAAATGCCCACCCCATATCTTTCCAAATTTTTCCACTTCCTGCAGAGAAAGGTGCATTTCTTGAAGAAACACTATCATATTTATTATGCTTAAGAAGAGAAATAACCTTCCTTCTTTTTATGGGGTGCCCCAACTCATTCACATTCCACTTGGAGAGAGACAATGCAAAATATTTTTACATTTGACATAAAAAAAATTATAGATTGGGTGTCAAAAACAAGACTATAAAGACCACATTCCAACACTGGTGCAACCATTAAAACCCAAACATCCCCCGGAACAAAACAAAACGTGCGCATTAACCCTGCGCATGACAGTGGCAACTGTCGTCCATCCGTCCAAACTCAAACAGTCCATGTACACCTACGATGACTCCCGCGACAACTTTGCCGTCGGATTGCTCAAGTCCAGTGTTTCTATACAAATTTTGCAAGACAGAATTGCACAGCAAAAGATAATCTATAAAACAAACTCCAGCCAATAGGTGGAACCAGCACCAAAAAAATGCTCAGTTTCCTTAAACAGTCAAGTGAATGATCAGTGAGCCAGTCCACTCAGCTGCAACGTGGGTATCACAAAATGACTTACTCCATTGACTTTATGAAGGACATCGCTTGCTGTGGGCATGTGAATGTTTTACGGCCCTCCTTAGCATCTGTTCTCAATTTGGCCGGGAATATCAGTGCAAAAGTGAGCTTCTGTTGATGTAACATTTTCTTGAATTCCTTGAATCGATCACATTTCTCTCGTCGAATTCACAAAGTCTGGGAACAAGAAAATGCTGTGGTTTTTCCAAGAAAGCCTTCCTTTACTCCTCGCCTCGCTTAACACAAGATCTTTATCGGATGATCTCAGAAATTTGGCCAGAATTTATCGGGGCCTGTCTCCCACAACGGATCTCCGCACCATAACCCTGTGAGCTCGCTCGATTTCCAGATTATGGCCCGTTTTGTCGAGCAGATTCATAAGGATCCAATCCAGGAACTTCACCATATCCCCACTCTTTTCGGCCTCAAGAATTCCGACAATATGGACGTTATTCCACCAGCTACAGTTCTCCAAGTCCACCAACTTCTCCCAGACATGCTCCAAAACCACCTTGGTTGCTAGCGGATTAGCAGATAATTCCCTCTCCGATGACTCCAGATAATCTATCCGTTTCTCGACATCCCCCATTCTTGTAACCATCTCAGAGAACTTTGTCTCCATGGCAGTGATCGATCGATGTATCACAGCAAGATCCTCCAAATCAGCAACAACCTTCGCCAGCATTGCCGACATGCCCAGCAGCTCTGGCCGCATTTCCCGCATCTCTCTGACCAAATTGACTCCCTGGCTCACGGCCCTCTCGGGGGTATCAGCTTGAGCACGTAAGTGTCTTTTAATGTCTCCAGAGCCCAAGGAATTTGAATTCTTTGACATATTGTCCTCCTAGAACAGTTATGAAACAGAGTGCATTGCATCTCACCGGTTTATATTATTAAAAGTGTTAAAACTATCAAAGTGCGCAGAGCTCGCCGTTCACATGTCCGATCCTCGCATAGTGTCACGAGACTTGAACCACATTGTTAAACATAACCCCATGTGGGGAACCCTTAGCATCTGTGACTACCATACCATTCTTGACGTCAGCCATAGGACATTTCACCACTGAGGAACCAGAGCGAGATATCAGAACAGCATGTGGATTGTTTTTGCAAAGGAGTTTACTTTACAGACCATTTTGCAAATTAGTTTAATCAGAGTCCAGAAGTTCTCAGTCCAAAAAAAAAAAAAAAAAAAAAAAAAAGACCATTTACTTTAAACACACTTTTTTTGGACTGGGAACTTCTGGACTCTGATTACAGACTATTATGACTAGTTCATCTAGAGCTCTCATTGTACGATGAGAAATATACATATTTGCTCATTTAATGGCTGGATTACAATAAATACCTTTGCCAGAAGCTTGTAGGGAAGCACATTTCAATGTTCAAAATGTATCTTCCACTTTCAGACATAACTAGGGGGAAACAGTTTTGTTTTGAGAAGTTGTGATGTCAGTATAATAGGATAAACTCACCCTCACATATTAGGCTCGTCCCACTCCAGCCACCATCAAAACACACATAGACATGGGTTCCTCTAAAACATATCTGCAAAAGAAATCATAAATATTGTTAGTTTAGCTAATTAACCTTTTCATGAGTGGGGTCTAAATTCCCCTGCAGTGCCCCCTGGAGTGAGTTATTTTTGCACGTGACACTGCACAGCCAGTAGAGGTGGGCAGAGTGTAGAGTAATTTTTAATTTATTTTATTTTATGATTTCTTGTCATATAATAAAATACTGTATATTATATAGTAAACATGTGAACAAATGGGTTATATTTGCTGTACTGTATTTGTTTTATTCATTTCGTTTGTATAGATGTAAAAAACAAATGAACAAATAATATCAGCAGTCTGGTTTGCCTATATGCAATGTTTGACTTCTCAGACATTGTGTGTGTGGGTGTGTGACAAGTGCTAATGTAAACAGACTTGGCTGCGTGCATCGGATAATCACGCTTGATCAGCATGTTTTCACTATGTGTATACAAGTTTTAAACAGTTACTGTTTTGCTTTTTGTGACTGTCTGTTTCAGAAAACAAATGTATTATATGCCTGAAAAGACTGTGAGTTTCTGTTTGTGTGAATGAAAACTGCATCTGCACCTAATAAGTAGACGTGGCTGTGTGCATGGGAAGATTGCGTTTAGATATGATGGCTGTGCATATACAAGCTGTGAACTGATATTGTGGTACTTTGGTGACAATTAGGCTGTTTGTTACATAAAATAAACAATATGTGCTTGAAGACTCTTTGAGCAGCTGTTTGTTTGACGAATGACAACCGCTACTAATGTAAACAAATGGCAGCATACATCGGAGGAAGATTGCGTTTGATGTATTGACTGCATATAAGAGCTGTAAATTTTTATCGTGGTACTTTGGTGACAACTTGGATGTGTGTATATAAAATAAATGTATTCTGTAGTTTAAAAGACTGTATGAGTAACTGTTTGAGCGAATATAAATGACAGATGCTTAACCAGTGCAGCCTGCATCGGCGCAAAAGCAGATTTGAATCTGGCAGCTTGTAATGTAACTAATGTTGCAGAAACACATGTGACGCTGCTCTGCGGGGCCCAGTTATTAATTGTCATATATGCGTGAAGGTACATATGAAAGGGTTAAATGGCACAAACTACAGAGAGATCATAAGCCTGGTTTAATGGACAATTTAGTAGAGACTTTAAATGTGCATTTCAGTAAAATAAAAAAGCCCTGATCCTACTCTCAATTTGAAATCACTGCCAAATCAATGCATCTTTTTTATTAAAGAAATAAGATGAATGTGTCATTGTGTTTGCAGTTTCACCATGTCATTCGTTTTAAAATGAAATGTGTTTACACCATCTTCCAGTTTTGCTTTACATCATTACGGCAACAAAAAAACAAAACAAAAACCCTCATGGTGAGTATTTTAAGTTTTACGGACTGGCACCGTTCACTTCCATTGCAAGTGAATCATTGTAACCCAGTTTTTAAAACCCAGAATACAAAAGGTCTTCCATACCCTTTATTACACAGCAATGGCTTTATCACCAACCAATTGTCCTTCTTGAACATATCGGCCATTCTGTATGACACTTAGTGGGCTGCACTTCATCGCTGGGAGAAAGTACACTAAAATAGAATAAGTTAACATTTTAAAAAGGAAGTGTATTTATACACCAATTTCTTCCAGGGCACGTTCTTCGTACGTCACTTAGTACTCTGAGATCGAATGACAAATGCCAGATCTTCCAATCGTGCTAATTATGTTTTGGCTAATTAGGTTCTTCGAAAACACGTGCGGATTTGATTAGTATAGCTGGATTGAGTTGTCTGAGATAATTGCGTGTTCATGTGTTGCTTGAAAAGGGTGTATATATACACTATGTAGCAAATTAGCTTAAAAGGGAATTATTTATAATTAATTATAACTGGTTATAACCAATAATAAATATTTAGATTAGATCTTAGAATTAACTGTAGCAGAATCGATATTACAATTACTTGATCTGTCCGTCCAGCAAGCAGACAATATAATTATTTATCAGTTCTAAGAAGATTACTTTCCTGGCCAAGGAACGATAGCCTTCCTACTTATACAGTGCTAGCAGTAGTTTAGCATGTAGCAAGGAGCAACATTCAGTGACTTTGAATTGTGAGCGGAACACAGAGACAATCAATTGTGAATATAAGGGATTTAATAAATGAAACTATAACTAACATACAAACAAACTAAGCAAACATACATATATAGAATGAAGGAAAGTAAGGAAAAGAGAGAGAGAAGAGCACAGAATGGCAGTATTTCACGTCAGTTAACTACAACCTAAATGAGAATCATCAGAGGTACAATTCACCTTAAAAGGGGTTCAAACTTAAACGCGCATCTAATCAGTTGTAAATGGTTACTTGCATTGGTTTGTTGCTGAATAAGAGTCTTGATGCGGTAGATGAGGTTCACATGGTGTACATTATTGTGTGAGAAATAAAGGGAAGATCATTTTGATACCAAGAAGGTAACCTCCAGACGATATTAAAGCAGAGATACACTCATACACTTGAATATAGGCATTTAACGTCTAACTAATACAAGTAAAGGGTTTTAACTAAGTTAATATGATAGGGGAATATACATACAACACATGCATATAGCAGATATATTTATAACTGCTTACTATGGCCTAAAATAGAGAAAATGACTTTAGGTGTGTGTGTGACGTGTATTGGAATTACTGGAGACAGACAACTGCTCTGGTGCCTGGCACGGGGGGGGGGGGGGGGGAGTCACCTCCCTTTCTGTGGAATGTGTTTGAAGCTTGATGGAGACACTTCAGAGGAGACCTGTTTTAGCATCCTTTTGATAGTGATAAAGACCATCTGCAATTTAGCACCCATATAAATGTAAACGTGGAGACCAGGTCAGTAATTTATATGCAAATGTCAAAAGGCTAAAAGGTTTTTTTTCAAACAAAGTTTTTTTCAAACAAAGTGTAATTAGCCATCACTGATCTTACACAGACTTTACAACTATATGGCCAAAAGTTCTAATTAACGAAATCCTAATGTTTCTTTATGTAATGGCTTGGGCTTTGTGTGCTTCCAAATTTGTGGCAACTGTTTGGGGATAGCCCCGTTCTGTTCCAGCATGACAATGCCCCTGTGAACAAAGTGAGGTCCATAAAGAAATGGTTTACTGTGTCTGGCGTGGAAGAAATTGACTGGCCTGCACAAAGCCCAGACCTGAACCCCACTGATCACTTTTGGGGTGAACTGGAACAGCAACTGTAAGTCAGGCCCCATCGACCAACATCAGTTCCTGACCTCACTGATAGCCTTGTGTCTGAATGAGAGCAAATCACTGCAGCCATGTTACTACATACAGTATAGTGGAAAGCCTTCCCAAAAGAGTGGAAGCTGTTATTACAGCAAAGGGGGAAATTGATGCCAAAGGTTTTGAAATCAAATGTTCATCAAGCACATATGGTGTCCACAAACTTTTGGTCATATAGTGTGTATATATCTCGATACTAGAAACCATGATCGGCAACACTTCAATTGGCTGGTTGCCACAATGGCCAAAGAGCAAGTCCAGTTTTTCACTGTTGCGGAGCAAGGATTATTGCTGGAATAATTTGAATAATTTCAAAACCTTAGTAAAATGCCAGGAAACACATCAAAAGCTGCCAAAACAAGGAAAGGCAGTGTAAGCGTAAGTGTTCCCTCATGTTGCATTTTTTCCCCCTTTTTACAGTATTTTGTATACTTTTGTTCACTTTGAATTGATTGGTTTTGTGTTTTGACATTTTATTTTCTAAATGTAAGAGCCACCTCAGGACCCGCTAGAACTTGGAAACAAGTGAAAGTGAAATATAAGAACATTTTACAAAATGGTAATTCTTTACTACTTATACTGTGCTTGAAATACCTTTTAAAATACACTGTTAAATGGTGTTTCTGTCTGTTTGGAAACAGCAACCAATTAAAAAAA
Organism: Myxocyprinus asiaticus; assembly: GCF_019703515.2. Taxonomy (NCBI): domain Eukaryota; kingdom Metazoa; phylum Chordata; class Actinopteri; order Cypriniformes; family Catostomidae; genus Myxocyprinus; species Myxocyprinus asiaticus. The sequence goes on from NC_059372.1 coordinate 7,142,105, forward strand.
AAAAAAAAAACAGGTGGTGGTCCTGCACCTCCACATTTTACCCCGACAGAAGAGCTGGCCCTAGGGCTTAATGTTAACAGATCCATTGTGCAGGGCATCCCTGGGGGCAGCTCTTCCTCAGACCCACAGCAAGGGAGCAGTAGCAGCAACACCATCATTATGGGTAAAGGTTTAAATTCTTTCTTTTTGTTAGTTGTTCATTATAATTTTTTTTTTTTTTTTATGCAGTTGTAGATAATACACCAACACTTTTAACGGTTCCCAAGCAAGTGGTAAATGAAGCATATGTAGTAAGTACATTTTTCAAGTTAATTTTACATCTAAAGGGGGAAATGTGCAGCTGTGTCCGATACCCATTTTATGTTCATTGCAGGACAGTAAAAAAAACCCTTTCAGATGACTGTCCTTTGGGAGTACCTGTAAATATTTAAATATCTTAAATTGCATGTATTCATGTAACTGTAATATTTCTCCGACTAGGACTGCAATCAGTTGCAAGAGTCCACTGCTGCTGAGTCTGCACAGAAAAGTGGTACATAGGTGAGAAAAATATTAGACATTATTTTTTCAATTTGAGTACATTTATTTCTCCATAAAAGGCACAGGGTGATGTCCGTTCCCTATATAAAAGGAGTCTTGTGACAAAGATTGAATATATGGTACTTAAAAAGCAAAAACTCCTAAAAGAGATTGAAATTGACAACATGAGGAAAACAAAAGTTAAACTGAAGTTCTCTCTGAAGCAACTATCTCCAGAGTAAGTGCTAAATCACTTTCACACAGACTAATGTCGTTGACTGTACATAACATGTCTTTTTGCAGGTAAAAGATGACCGACTGCTGCCTTTGGGAGGAATAAAAAAATAAAATACATATGGGCTTAAGCATGTTTGCGTCTTTTCTACTTTATCCCGTGCTGCTCTTCCACTAGGTTGGTCCAGGTGCACTGCATTTTCTGATGGTGGCAATGTTGTGTAGAACACAGCATGCAACAATAATGTCACAGGGCCTGTCAGGTGCAACCCTCAGACTATTCAGACACTGAAATCTTCCCTTCAAATGCCCGAAGATCAATTCAATGCGTGCCCTTGTCCTGGCTAGAGCTGCATTGTAACGGGTTTGTGGAATGGGGTTTGGGTCAGGGAATGGAGTCATGAAATACTGCCTGCAGGCATATCCCTGTCTCCAAGTAGGATCCCCATCATAAATCACCTGGTGTAATAGAAAAATGCAGTTCAATTAGGTCCAGCATAAGTGCATTTAATACAGCGAGCCTGACATTTCTATTTTCTCTTACCACATTCAAATAAATGTGACTCTCTGAAGATTTTGGAGTCATGCACAGATCCAGGCCATTTTCCCTCTACGTTGGTTAAAAGATACCTCGAGTCGCACACCATCGAAGATTTTATACAGTCCATGTCAGTCAACTGCACTTTACTTTTTAATCCAGTACCTTTTAGTTTAATATACTATTGATATTCAATATTAAGATTCTTAATTGTAGCCTTCCTGCATGTTTATACTGTGAACTGCCTTTGTTCACAAAATCACCTTCACTGGGGCCTGATGGGGCCTTGATTGGAATGTGTGTGCAGTCTATGGCACCAATCATATTTGGGAAGCCTGGGGGATACATCAGGAATGCTTATTGGCATGGTCATGATTGCATAATTAGAATTATAATGTACCTGCAATGGTGAAAAAGTTATGTTTTATAACCTGTGGTTTAAGTGACTCGGAAATACCACAAAAACCCCCAAAATTGCTTGAGCGTCAGGTACACTTTGCAGATGGCACGGCAGACAGCACTTTTCACTAAGTTCTCTGCATCTCCAATAGTGTACAAGAAAGTGTGACTCGCGAAGAATCAAGCCAATGCACACTGTCTGTGCTGTTGTTAAAGACTGACTCCGACGAGTTGAACTTTTAATATGAGGGTCCAACAAATTAATCAGGTAAATTATTCCCTCACAAGAAAAACAATATCTCTTTTAAAGTAAACTGGTGCTGCGCTAAAGGATCCAGTCTATCCCACATTGTGGGTTGAATTTTGAAAGCTCTCTGTATTATTCATGCACCTTCTGCAACAGGTTGCTCTCGTAAAAATGGAGGACATGGCTGCGAAAAACTTCCTGTATCACCTCTACTTATAAAGCCACAATCTAATCTTGTTTACGTGAAATAAGCCTGCTCCCGAGCAGGTTTGAATTTACGGACCTGTTGCTATGCCAGCAACTCCAGGATAAACTTAGAAGAACCAAACCATCCTGGATCATGTCAAACCGTAAACAGTGTAATCCAGATAATGGAGTTATCCACGTACAAAGAACGGGCCCCAGGTCTAAGGGTATTTGTCGTCATCTACCTGGCTCACAGGTGGGAACACTCAGTGTCCAGGAACTATCTGCTCCACAGCAGAACTGCAACGCTCCATTCAGCTTGAATCCAGGAGAGCAGGTGATCTGAACAACGGTGTTAAATGCAACCTCACGTGGGGAACCTTTAGCATCTGGGACTACCATACCATTCTTGACATCAATGACTGGACATTACACTGAGGAACCAGAGAGATAGAGATTGTGATGAGGAGGAGGGAGGGGCCGGGCCGTGATTACGCATGCCCGGCCCCCAATCGGGCTAATCAGCCGAGGAGAGGGATAAGTGCAGTAGGATGCGGCAGTTCGAGAGAGAGTGTGTGCCGTGTGTGAGTTTGTTTTTTGTCTTAAGTTTAAATTAAAATATTTCTTTGATTGTTCAGCCTGTTCCCGCCGCCTCCTTTCCCATTTTAAACCTTGTTACAGAGATATTACAGCAAAATGCGGATAAACCTGCACATGTAAACAGCAAAGCAGATGTGCAAAATACACAGTTGAAAACACCTGCTCTTACACAGTGAAGATCACCTACCTGGCTCACAGGTGGAAACATTTGGGGTCCAGGAACCATCTGCTCCACAGCAGAGTTGTTGTGCTCCATTCAGCTTGAATCCAGGATAGCAGGTGAGTTGAACAACGGTGTTATATCCAACCTCATGTGGGGAAACCTTAGCGTCCAGGACTACCATACAAATCTTGACATCAATGACATGAGAGCGAGTTAGAGAACCCCAAGAGGAAAGACAGCAGCAGCAGGAAGAGCCATCCACCTACCACAACAGCACCGAGAGAACAGAGGAGAAAGGACAACATTGTCATCCTCTGTGACTCCAATGGCAACCACCTCAACCAGAGACGGCTGTTCCCAGGGAGGACTGTGAGGAAATTCTGGTGTTCCACCACCGGCTCCGCTCTGAAGATGCTGAGAGAGGGTGTATTGGGTGCGCCTTCTCAAATAATACTAGACACTGGGACAAATGACCTCAGCACCAGAAGGGTGGATGTCACTTAAGCTCTCACCGACGTGGTGGAAACAGCTTCCAGGATCCACCCCAGTGCTAAGGTCATCATCTCTACCCTTCTCCCTCGCAAAAACATTCCAACAAAAGTTATAGGTGTTAATTAACAGAGGTTTGGGAGGAGCATGTTAATTTTAATCTGACATCAGATCAGCCTGCGAGCAGGAGTATATAAGCCGCTGCTTACCTGCTTCCTGTGACAACTCTCCCGACATCCCACCTCCACGTATTCTCTAGATTCATTATCTAATTAAGTCTGGGGAGATAATCAGGACTCGAGTCGAGTCTTGAGCTCCGAGCCCTCCAGTACATGGACAGCAAGCCAAATACGTTTACTGTTTATTGCATGTAGTTCAGATATAATTATATTACTTGAGACATGAAGTCATTTAGAGTCTCAGACCTACACTCCTTCAAACTACAGAGAGTCATTTACACCTTCAATCAAAAACCCTCATGTTAAAAATGGAAGAGATTCAGGAAGAATTATAGTTTGGTTTGAAAGAGCATCTTTTCCACTACATGAAAGGTAAAACGCATCTGGATGAAACTTAAGAAATTCATTTGTTCAGATGAGGACACTTACCTTTATGTGCAGTGTATATCCCCAAATACGAGTCCCCCTACTATAATGAGGACACCGTACCTACACTACAGTTAGAGATCATTTAGTTTCAGTCTCTAGGCTCTGTACTGTTAATATGGGATCTGAATGCATTAGTTCAGCTGGAATATATATATAACACTACACATATACAGCAGAATCAACTTTACTACAGCACGTGGCATTTACAACAGACATGGGAAACACATCCTGCAGCTCTACAAAAGCCTGGGTTTATATATATAGTTAATGGCAGGACAAGGGGAGACTCTCTGTGTCAATTTACTTACTGCTCACCTCGAGGCAGCAGCACAGTGGACCATGCTACAACAGATATAGACCACAAGATCAACTTCTTCATGGTGATGCCATAGCTTCCTTTCTCAGATCACAGTCACAGTCATTAGTCTAAACAAGTCAGCAAATCTGCCATCTTCTGTTCAGAAAATTCAATTGTATTCCCTCCCCACCAGATTAAATGGAAAAATGACAGTCCTGTATGGTATGAAGCTGAGCTCCACAGCATTCATGTTCAGAAAATTATGCACATTTGTCTACACCAAATTTGGACTAGACAAAAAAAAAAAAAAAAAACATTTGGCAACAGAACAGTTAACAAAATGTTCTACAGTGGCCAGCAAAGCCCAAAGAAAAAGCAAAACATACAGAAAAAAATAAAAATAAAAAATAAATATGTGTTAAAGCTGATTGGTTTGACAAAGATTGTCAAACATCAAGAAAGGAATTACAATCATTATCAAATGAAAAACACAGAGACCCTGCAAACCAGTACACACAAACCACATATCAACACTTAAAAGTCACTACTAAGAATGAAGAGAGCTGAACATATGACAGCAAAGCTCAACAAGATTGAGGCTGTCAATGAAAAATATAGCAGTGATTGGGCCTTACCAATAAACACGGAAAAGTCCAAAGTAATGATTTTTCAAGGGGAAACCCCCCCCCCACATTATGAACAATAGATTTTTACAATCAGGGGAACGATCCTTCATGCCAACTGCTATAATTATTTGGGTCTTAAAATCTCTGCTTCAGGACAATTTGATTTGGCAATAAAAGATCTGACTGACAAAGCCTGTAGGACATATTGTAGTATGTCATTATTTAAATTCAACCCCCCACTCTACTACTGAGCTTAGTGAAGAGTCCCCTATGCCAGCTTGTCCTGAGACTGACTGAACTCACACCTGAGGAGATCGGCCAGTCTCAGGATACCCACATGCTCACAAACATTCTAAATGGAAAATTGGAAAAATTAAGGAAAAATACATATTAAAAAAAACCAAACACAAATTGGAATGTTTTTCGGCACTAAATCGAGAGTACACCGTCGAAACCCATGGCCACAGTGACTGACAGAAAGTTAATAAAAGCACTGATAATGTACAGACTTAGTGAGCACAGTCTGGCTATAGAGACGGGCCGCCGCAGACAGACCTGGCTGCCCGCGAGGACGGACTGTGCTCCCAGTGCAACCTGGGAGTGATTGAGATGGAGCTGCACTTCCTCACAGAATGCCCAAAAGTACCAATCAATTAGAAACAAATATTAACACAAAATTTAAAATATATGCCATAGGGATGTGGGAGACTAGTCGACTAGACAGTTCTGATGCTGCTAGTCGATACTGGAATTACTAGTCTGTTAATATTTCACCCCATTAAAATTCTCATCATTTTTACACATTTATGTTTGGCTATTTTTAACAGAGGCTGCGCTTAAATTACTATATTAATGTTACATATTTTTTAACAGAATTAATAATACAAATATTATATTAAAAAAGAGGATATCTGGAGCAGATACCAAGTTTAATTTCACCTCAGGCTGCGTGTGCTTCTTCACTCTCTCACTCGAAGCGCGCGCAGGAAAATGTCCTCTCACTAGACAAGCAAACTCAAAGTAGTTATGAAATCACTTTGGTGGTGGTGCGGGAATCGGATTTCCAAACTTTTGAAAGTCCCTATGGATGTTTTCACATTTGAGTCTTCTTTAAATCTGTGCATGCTTGTATGTTATTTTTCCGCTGTGCGGGCTTTTTCAAGCGCAGGACAGCAGCCTCAGGCGAGTCAAGTCCCGTCTTTCACTGGACCATGTCGATGTGTTAATTTGCTCATCAAAAAAAACTTATGCTTCGAGTATGTAGCCAAGAAAATGACTATTTTCAACGAGGTGCCGACTGCTTAACGGGTTAAACTCTTTTATTCTGTGTGCATGTCATGTTTAGAATACATTAGGTTTATTTTAGGCTACATCACAGGCCTATTTTATCCTATGCCTACTTTGTTTTTCTTTTTTTTTTACATCGTAACTGTTATTGGTTAAGGTTCATATTAGATCAATGGCTAATGTACGACTGCACGTCGTGAAATACGCACAACTTTTCAGTGCATATTTTTTCTCTCGTAGATTTGACTGTCTACCTGTTAATTATTTTCAACAATGTCCTGACTGTTTTAATATGTTAAGTAACTTTTACTTGGTGAATTCCATTTAGAACAGGCTGGGTTGCTCTATTGGTCCTGCACCATTCATTCAAATGTTTTCAATAACATGCCTGTTAAACTAATGTTGATTCAGTGAATGCGTGTCATGTTCTATATTTAATGTACAATGATCATAATGTAAGGTGAGCACGTCACAGATAAATGCCCCTTTCAGTGGAATTTAGCTTCGGATTTGGAATAGATTAAGTTTTTAAATGGGTCACAAACATTTTTTGTTTTCTGAAGGTTGATTTCTTTTTAGACTAGTTGACTTCAAAATTTCCATGTAAACATCTGTGAAATTAGTTTTTCAGCACATCCCTAATATGCCCAGATTTCAATGAATGTACCATGGCACAAAAAATATGTTTTATTCTAGGTGAAGAATGTGCAAATATAGCTGCAAAATTTGTAGTATCCTGTAATAACCTGAGGGACAACCAGAACTAAAAAGAATACATGAATGTGTTGATGGCACTGATCTCCCTGCCCCTTATCCCCTACTAGGGCTGGGTATCAGCACAGAAGCCCCAATTCGATTTCGATTTACAAGATCTCTATTCGATTCGTTAATATTGTTTAATCAGACATTGAAAATTCAGTAATACTAATTGGAGAGATGTTTTTAAAGCTGTACATGGAACACCAATTTAAAAATAAATAAGAGTGCAGTGTTTTCTACAGGATTCTGAGCAGTGGAGGGAGACCTGTAGACTACCCCCTCATATATATATATATATATATATATATATATATATATATATATATATATATATATATATATAAAACTAAGCCCGAAAGACACTTTAAAAATGCACAACACCAGTTGAAAACCCCTGCCCTTGCACACTGAAGATCCCCTACCTGGCTCACAGGTGGGAACATTTGGGGTCCAGGAACCATCTGCTCCACAGCAGAGTCTGAATCCAGAAGAGCAGGTGATCTGAACAACAGTCAAACACAAACTCACTTGGAGAACCCTTCGCATTGAGTACCATACCACTGGCAACATCAATGACTGGACATTTTACAGAGGAACTGGAGATTGAGATGTCAGCTGCACGTGAAATAATGAAATAATTTGGAATCAGGCTTAATGAACAAAGCACGTGTCTGACAGATTCCCACCAATATTTTAAATCTAAAAGAACTGACGGATCTTAGGCTCACATTGCATGTTCAAGGGTGTCCACGGTTCATCCATACAGAACGATATTGGACTGCCGCCCGTTTGCATGTTACCAGAAGTGCATTTATACATAACTTTCTCCCCGTGTCTGAATACCAAAGCGAGAAGGTATTTGTTGTCCAGCAGCTTGTCTGGATATTTTCTTGGTTCACCACACTGTTTTTGTTTAAAGCATTGAAACAGATACAGGAAGAGTTTCAAAGAACAACTCAATAAATAAGCTGAACTAATAAAGGTTGACTCAAAACCTAATGTTACTGCCCATATCACCTGTGAAACGGGCATTAAATACAGTGTTTTTGCACTTTCAGTCTGCAAGCAAACTCTACTACTAAACAGTTAGTTTACTGAAAACAGTTCCTTGCCTCCCAAGGGCACAGAAACAAATTTCAATATAGTCCTCCAAACATTTGCCATTTCCACAAATATCCCCATATCTATGTCAAATTGAATGCAGGATTCTTTCTGATCCAAAACAAGCCACACAATGCAATCCAATTTGCACACTGTCTGTCTTAAATAGTGGGTGAGATGTACACATGTACAGACATTGCCAATCAAGCAATTATTCAATCAAACGCAAGCTAATTAATTATGCTCTGCGCATGCGCTGTACATCTCTTATGCTCTGCGCATGCGCTGTACATCTCTTATGCTCTTTCTGCCCACATGTTGCTAGGATGAAAGAGGCGGGAACAGAAGAATCACGTGATGAATCTAGGATGTTTTTACCAACTGATTTTGAGATACATTTTTTAAATAAAAGTTTTGACGTCTTCAAATTTAAACAATGTGAGAAATAGGCCTCAGATGGAACAATGTGACCTTGATGCTTGCTTATCTGATTTGTATGTTTTCGGCACTGTCTTGATCACAAAATGTACTTGACAAGAATGTATTCAATTCAATGGTGAACAAAGGATGGGGCGACACAGAATGGGATTATAAATATATGAAAAATCATTTGAGGTGACCGAGAAAGAATTAATTGACGAAGTCCCCGAATTGGATAGCACACACAATCTACCAAATGGAAGAAGAAGCCAATTAAGATCACAAGAAAAAGGGAAAGACGGTAAGGTAATGTTAAAACAAACACTAGATTTTAAATGGGCTAACACACAGATGTTCAGACATATGACAGAATTTATAATCAAATTATCAGACCGTAAACAAAATCTTTTGCCAGATTTGTTCAAAATGCATGCTTTTGTAATCATACCAGAGTGTATTCAGTCACTGTGCCTACAGGAGGTGTGGGTGAGAAAGTGAGAGGACAGCAACTGCTGGAGGCTGATGAAGTAAAAATTAACCCCAGACTATGGGCTCAGCACAAAGACGAAGCTGGCCTTATAGATGTGAAACCATATACAGCTAAATTAGCTGTAACCACTCCAGTATACTGTAAGCAATATCCACTATAGATTGAAAAGGAAGAAGGTAATCATTGAGCAATTGTTTGAACAAGGTATTCTAATACCAACACACTCTCCATACAATACTCCAATAAATCCTGTGAGAAAGGCTAATGGAACTTTGGATTGACACAAGAATGATTTAATTGAACCACTTTCTCCAATAGTCCCAGATGTATAAACAATTATTAATTTAATATCATCAACACATGGTCATTTTACTGTAATTGATTTATGTTCTGCCTTTTTCAATGTACCTGTTTCGCCTGTGACCCAGCCATTGTTCACATTCACCTACGGGGGCCAACAATATACATAGACAAGATTGTCACAAGGGTACAGAGATTCGCAGGCTGTCTTCTCAGCTTTTGTGCACTGTACATTACAGGATGTGAAACTACCACCTGACAAATGCCTGTTGCAGTATGCCGATGACATCCTGATTACTGCTGAAACATCAGAGGATCGCAGAAAAGCATCAATTATTAATTGAAGCTACAGTGGGTCAAACAAAAGGTTGAATACCTTGGACATGTGCTAACAAAGGGGACTGCATGCATGTCTGCAGATCGAATCAAGACAATTTCACAACACTGAACAATGATGATGCAATTCAATGGACTACAGAAATGGACTAGGCATTTAAACGTCTGATGTAATGCCTTGGGAAACCACCAGTGCTCGGTCTTCCAGACTACAGCAAGCATATTCTTCTGTACGTGCACGAGGCTGGGGAGACTGCTGCTGCAATCCTTGCCCAGGAACACAGGGGTTCTTTCTGCCCGGTGGCGTATTTATCTAAAACTCTGGATTAGGTTGCAAAGGGCTTCCCTGGTTGTCTGCGAGCAGTGGCTGCAACAGCGATGAAGGTACAGGATGCAGAATGGAGTTGTGCTTTCACATCCTCTGACTGTGCACACAACTCACCAGGTAGGTGTTATTATGCACAATATTTCAACACAACACGACTGCACAGAGATGGTCTGCTTGTGAAGCTATTTTAACATCTATTGCTAATTTGACTCTAAAACCAACCAGTGTGGTCCACGGACCAACAATCCATCTGCTTAATTTGTTGGTTCAGGGCACTTTCGAGCATGACACACATGATTGTACGGAGAGACTACAGGTTTCCACTGCATGTAGACCGGATGTTTCTGAATCCGCTCTGCAAGAGGGGAGACACTGGTATGTAGATGGTTCATACTATAAATGAAATGACAATGTGTACTGGTGTGGTTACGCAATTACAGAGCTACCCAATCAAAATTATTGAAGCATACTCGTTACCATACAAATCAGCACAAGCTGCTGAACTAGTAGGTTAACAAGAGCCTGCCAATTGGCTAAAGGCCAATACATAAATATATATACAGATTCAAAGTATGCATATGGGGTAGTGCACGATTTTGCAAAATTATAGGAAGAAAGAAATGATAAAACTTCGGATGGAAAACCAGTATCACATCACAATGTGGTAGCTGATTTGATTAAAACAGCACAGCTGCCTTCCAAATTAGCAGTAATCAAAGTGGCAGACAATGCCACTGGTGACTCAGAAGAAGCAAAGGGCAACAGGCTTTCAGATGAAGTAGCAAAGTGGGCAGCAAAAGACGTAATTCATAGCACACACATAGGTGAATGGGATACCAATGTGGGCATCATACCAATGATGCATTCCACTTTGACTAGTGATCTAGACATTACATTTTTGCAAGCAAACCCATCAGCACACGACTTAAAGCATTGGGCAGCCAATGAGGTATCAGATGATAGGGGACTGCTAAAAGACAGACAAAAACAATTGGCACTACCAACATCAGCAATAGTGCTGTTGTTCAGACATTATCATAGCATATCACATATTTCAAAAGAAAAGGTGATACAGATGATCAATGAATTGTATTGCATTGCAAATGTGAGAAAAACATTCTCTTTAATTGTAGACGCGTGCTTAGTGTGTGCACAAAATAACAGAACAATAAAAGATAGGTTGACTAAGGCATGCCTGGAAACAGGCTGAAAATGGGTAGATATACTACCAGCAGTCTTATCAAAGATAAGAATGACTCCATCAGCAACAACAAGACTGTCTCCATTTGAAATACTAATGGGTAGGCCTTTCCCGACCGCTTGGGTCAAAGGCTGCGCATGCTCTTTGTGGATTCCCTTGTCAAAACATTGAATAGCATAAATGGTGATGTTTCTCTTTCTCTCCCTATGCTCACAGAAAAGCCCACTCACCCATTTGTTCCAAACTAGCAGGTCCTAGTGAAGTGTCTGAATCCAACGAAGCTCGGTGAGCACAAGTATCTGTGTCCAACAACGGTTCTGGCGGTAACCAGGACAGGGGTACTGACAGATTTGCAACCACAGTGTATACACGCAAGCCGTGTGAAGCCTGCACCTGGGGAGAGCCTGACTATTTCGAAAGCGAACGGTGAAAGTACCAGAGGAGCTGAACAAGCAGCGCCAGTGCCTAACCGGGAACTTGAGAATTAGAAGGGACGAAGAATGAAGTTCTTTATAATGTCACTCTGTCTTATGACAGTAGTCGAAGCTCATATATCTAGCGGTAATGAGACATGGATATATAATGGTGCTACCATGCTACCAGTTTGTGGTGGAAACTAGCTAACTTTACGGTCAAAAAAAACGGGAAAGGTAGTTGTTATATATGTATGCATATGCTGCATAGTGTATCTACACCAGTGGTAAAGGTAACTCCATAACACCTACTAAACAAGGAATATGAGTGATAGGAGACCGATATAGGCAATGTGGTCATAATTTGTACACTGCCCTGCTGGAATTGTGGACAGGTAGATGTGCCATGGTAGAATTAAGTGACCACACCATGGTGGTCTGTGCTATTGAGAAAACAGCAAACAGAAGGAGAAATAGTCTAAATAGACCCAATAACACACCGAGAGAACATACATTATGGACAGGAACAGAGAAATTCTTTGGAGCACTGTTCCCACAACAGAGTTGCAGTAATACAGAAAGTTGAAATGACTAGATATGAACTGATATCATTCATAAATTCGACAAAAACAATGTTTGACGCAGTACGCCAAGAACTAAAATGCCTAAGATTAACAGCGCTACAAAATAGACTGGTCCTTGACCAGTTAACAGTTGCCAGTGGAGGAGTATGTGTTATCGTGGGAATGAGTTGCTGTACTTTCATTCCAGAAAATGATGAAGATGGACATGCCATAGAAATGGGCCTGAAAAACATGAAGATAGCAGCGGACTTGGCAGCGAGAGAAACTGTAGATGATGTCAACGAATTACTGACATGGTTAAATTGTTGAAAAAAATGTTTTTGAATACTTTAATACCTATAGGAGTAATTTTACTTGTTATAGCATTACTGATTTGTCGTGTGATTCCATGTGCTAAAACATTGGTCAGTATGACCATTGATAACGCTTTGAATGTTAATTACACTCTGATAAACCTTGAAGATGCTGATATAAATGGTTATGGGACACATTGGGAGGAATATGATGGTAATGAGCAATAGATAGAATGTAAGGTAAACAGGATGTGACTTTTGAATAGCCATCTGAGGCACTTGTCTCTGAGTCAAAAGTGGGCAATGTGAGAAATAGGCCTCAGATGGAACAATGTGACCTTGATGCTTGATTATCTGCTTTGTATGTTTTCGGCACTGTCTTGATCACAAAATGTACTTGACAAGAATGTACTTCTGTAAGCGAGAGGAAACAACCCCATATATGGAGGATTGAGAAAGTTCAAGGTAATGGGTGTAACCAGCCTTGTGTGACAAGAACCATATAAACCCCTTCCTTGCTTTTAATAAATCAAAGAACTGCTTGTGACATTGTCAGTGTATTTCTTCCCACCAGTAAATTCATCTCCCGATCGGAGAGTGGCTGTGAGGAAGGCAGAATAGAGCATCCGAATTGTATTTGACTAACAAATATCTAGTTTATCCCAACATGAGCACACCCAAACAGAAATTGGCAATATATTGTAAACAAAATACAAATCTGAAATATGTTCACTGATATAAAAGACAAACTTCTACATATGCAACATTTCAATACAAAAATATTTTTCATACATTTACTGGATATTGTCCAATATATTAGTTTTTAATTTCCATATGCACCATAAAATGCTTTGGAAAATTTTATTGCCATTTCCAACTCAAACATTACTATGAGGGGAAAAATCCTCAAAATATTGCTTTACAGTTTGGATTTCCCCAAGAAAACATCATGAATTTATGAACAGTTAGCCTACCTCAAGGTCAGTGGTCTTCTCACCACATGCTGTCATGTTACTTTTAGATGGTGAGCTCATGTAAAACTTTTTACCAAGTCATTTGACCCCTTTCAATATTTTATTTCTTGAAGTCGGCCCACTCACAGTCCCTCTCCCCAACCTCAAATGTTTTCTACCAGTTGGATACAAAAACTAAAGGTTTTGGTAGGCTACGGAGTCAAACTAGCAAAAAAAAAATAAATTGTAACAGTAAGTTCTTATTGGAGTTCCTATTCACCCTTCATGTAATTTCAGACCTGTACAAGTACTGTGGAACACAAATTTATAATTTGAGGAATCTTTATGCAGCTCTTGTCAAGCTCCAAAAATTCTTCTAAAGCCATACACTAGCTTTGTGAGGAAATGACCAAAATTTAAGTCTGCTGTGTTCTGTTGTAGCAGGTTATTGACCATTATAGTGTTCTTTTCCCTGAAAAGAACGTTTCATTAACAGGCAGGGACACATTCAACATGGCCTTAATGCTTCTGTAAAGGTGTAGGATGTGCAAGTTAAATACTTAAGCCAATTTTAATGTGGTGAAGTTCTTACATACTATTATAAAAATATTTGATTGTGCCAATTCAATAAGGTGTTGAAAGCCAGCCAATAGCTTTAAAATTAGTAACCTAGTAAGTGGGGAGGGCCAGACAAAGTCCAAATTGAATTAATCCAGAAGCACTTTATGCTTTCTGCAACAGCTGGAAACACTCACCCCACATACTTGAGGAAATACAGTGTCAGTCACATTGAAGGATGTAGCACATGCATTTAAATCATTCTTTTTGAAGTCTGATAATCACATTAAGTCATCAAGATTCCGGTCTTTACACCCCCAAATTTAAAGACCTCAACCCCCCCCGTATCATTTGATATTGAATTAAGTCTTCCAAAATTTAAGACATCAAGACTAAGGATCTGTTGGAACCCTGGACTCTCATTTTGGATGAATAGTTGGAACACCATCCAGAAAGGTAGTATTAGTCAAGAATGATGCCAAAGAAAGCTTGATCATTTAATGACAAGATGAGGCACACAGGATCAAGTAACACATGGAATACAATGAACAGTCAAAGACCATACAGGTTAAGGTTTTTGCATCTGATTGAGACAACGAGGCAAGTCCTGCCACTGGCCATCTAATCCACATGTGACATATGGTGAGCCAGTCATGTCAAAGCCCTCCCTGCACATGAAGATCACGGTGTCTTTGGGCTTGTACGATGGACTCTCTCCATTTGTCAGCACTCCATTTGCCACCACAGGTGTGGAACAAGTCACTGATTAAGAAAACAAATTAGTTTTTAAAAGAATCACTACCAAACACTTCAACATGCTCTTAAAACTAAAACACCCCCCCCCTCCACACACACCTTGTTCACAGGTGGGAACACTTGGGGTCCAGGAACCATCTGCTCCACAGCGGAGTTGCGCAGTTCCGTTCAGGCTAAATCCAGGAGAGCAGGTTATCCGAACAGTGGTGTCAAACACAGCCTCATGCAGGGAACCCTTTGTATTGGTTATTACCACACCATTGGTGATGTTAATGACTGGACATTTCACTGAAGGAACCAGAAAGTGAGATCAGCAACAGTATGAAGTTTTAAACCCCCCCCCCCCCACACTTTAATTACAAGAACATAATTTGTAAGTCTCATTATGCACTTGACTGCATGCAATTCATTACTACCAAACACTGCTCAAAGACTACCCACCTGGCTCACAGGTGGGAACACTTGGGGTCCAAGAACCATCTGCTCCACAGCGGAGTTGCGCAGTTCCGTTCAGGCTGAATCCAGGAGAGCAGGTGATCTGAACAACGGTGTTCAACACAGCCTCAAGTGGGGAACCCTTAGCATTGACTACAAAACCATGTGGGACATCAATGATGGGACATTTTACAGAGGAACCAGAGACTGAGATGTCAGCAGGTTGTGGAGAACCTGAAATTTAGAAACAGATTTAACAGTTGGGGGGGGGTCCTCCACATACACTTAGTCTCAGCTGACCACATGATGCGATTACTCCCAACCACCCTCCCAAGTGACATGTGGCCTTCACTAGCAGTGGATAATCCATCAATATGGACTTCAAAATACACATGTTCTGCTTGGGCATGCCATATAAAAATGGCCCCTCACCTCAACTGTACCACAACGGTTTAGCTCCTACTTTACCTAGCTTACAGGTGGGAACATTTGGTGTCCAGGAACCATCTGCACCACAGCGGAGTTGCGATGCTCCATTCAGTCTGAAACCAGGGGAGCAGGTGATCTGAACAATGGTGTCAAAAACAGCCTCATGCAGGGAACCCTTTGTATTGGTCATTACCACACCATTGGTGATGTTAATGACTGGACATTTCACTGGAGGAACCAGAAAGTGAGATCAGCAGCAGTGTATGAAGTTTAAAAAAGAAAAAAAAAAAAAACCTAGTCAGCAAAACACACTTATTGCCTGTCAGATAGACTTAAATCCAAGTTAGACAAAATTACCCCTTTTAAAAATGTATTACAAGAACATTTGTAATCTCATGACACACTTCAGACTACATGCAATTCATTACTACCAAACACTGCTCAAAAGACTACCTACCTGGCTCACAGGTGGGAACACGTCGGGTCCAAGAACCATCTGTTCCACAGCGGAGTTGCGATGCTCCATTCAGTCTGAATCCAGGGGAGCAGGTGATCCGAACAACAGTGTTCGACACAGCCTCACGTAGAGAACCCTTAGCATTGACTACAAAACCATGTGGGACATCAATGATGGGACATTTTACAGAGGAACCAGTGACTGAGATATCAGCAGCATGTGGAGAACCTGAAATAATTTAAAAACAGATTTAATGAACAGTTGGGGGGGGGGAGAGAGAGAGAAATGAATAAGTATGCACACTTCACGATAAGTCTCACCTGACCACATGTGATGTGATTTACCCCCCTCCCAATTGACATGTGGCCTTCACTAGCAGTGGATAATCCATCAATATGGACTTCAAAATACACATGTTCTGCTTGGGCATGCCATATAAAAATGGCCCCTCACCTCAACGGTTTAGCTCCTACTTTACCTAGCTTACAGGTGGGAACATTTGGTGTCCAGGAACCATCTGCACCACAGCGGAGTTGCGATGCTCCATTCAGTCTGAAACCAGGGGAGCAGGTGATCTGAACAGTGTTAAACACAGTCCCACGTGGCGACCCTTTAGCATAGAGTACAAGTCCATTGGCAACGTCAATGATTGGACACGTCACTGAGGAACCAGAGAGAGCAAAATATTGAAACAGTCACATGTAAACAAGGAGACTTGCAAAACAGCATACATTTCACTGAAGCCCAAAAGACCCTTTAAAAATGCAAAACGCCCTGCCCTTGCACACTGAAGATCACCTACCAGGCTTACAGGTGGGAACATTTGGTGTCCAGGAACCATCTGCGCCACAGCGGAGTTGTGATGCTCCATTCAGTCTGAAACCAGGGGAGCAGGTGATCCGAACAGTGTTCAACACAGCCTCACGTAGAGAACCCTTAGCATTGACTACAAAACCATGTGGGACATCAATGATGGGACATTTTACAGCAGAACCAGTGACTGAGATATCAGCAGGATGTGGAGAACCTGAAATAATTTAGAAACAGATTTAACAGTTGGGGGGGGGGGGGCTCTCCACATACACTTCGATAAGTCTCAGCTGACCACATGATTACTCCCACCCACCCTCCCAAATGACATGCAGCCTTCACTAGCAGTGGATAATCCATCAATATGGACTTCAAATACACGTTCTGCTTATACACTGCTTAGGCCGTTTTTATACCACATGCCTTTCACCTCAACTATTTAGCTCCTACTTAACCTAGCTTACAGGTGGGAACACTTGGGGTCCAAGAACCATCTGCTCCACAGCGGAGTTGCGACGCTCCATTCAGTCTGAATCCAGGGGAGCAGGTGATCCGAACAACGCTGTTCGACACAGCCTCACGTAGAGAACCCTTAGCATTGACTACAAAACCATGTGGGACATCAATGATGGGACATTTTACAGAGGAACCAGCAACTGAGATATCAGCAGCATGTGGAGAACCTGAAATAATTTAAAAACAGATTTAATGAACAAAGCATGTGTCTGAATAATTCCCATCAATCTTTTAAGTCTAAGAGAGCAGACAGCTCTTAGGCTCACATTTCAGGTTCAAGGCTGTCCACTGTCCATCCATACAAAACGATATTGGACTACCACCTGCTTGCATGTGACCAGGAGCACATTTATACACAATTTTGTCTCCGTGTCTGAATACCAAAGCAAGAAGGTATTTGTTGTCCAGCAGCTTGTCTGGATATTTCCTTGGTTCACCACACTGTTTATTTGTTTGAACCACTGAAACAGATACAGAAAGAGTTGAAGCATAACTCAACAAATAAGCTGAACTAATAAAAGTTGATTCAAAACCTAATGTTACTGCCCCCTCACATGTGAAACTGGGCATTATTATTTGCACTTTTAGTCTGCAAGCAAACAACTAATTGTGGGTTGTGAAAACAGTTCCTCACCTACACAGGACACAAACACAAATATCAATATAGTCCTCCAAACATTTGCCATTTCCACAAATATCCCCATATCTATGTCAGATTAAATGCAGGACTCCTTCGGATCCAAAACATACAATCCAATTGGCACACTGTCTGTCTTAAATAGTGTGTGAGATCGCTTACACATGCACAGACATTGCCAATCAAGCAATTATTCAATCAAAAGCAAGTTAACTGATTACTCTCTGCGCATGCGCTGTAAATCTCTTGCTCTTTCTGCCCACATGTTGCTAGGATGAAAGAGGCGGGAACAGAAGAATCACTGATGAATATCTAGGATGTTTTTAACAACTGATTTTGAGGTATGAAAGATATTTTTTTGTTTGTCTAAAACTTTCAAACACTACACCAAAGATTTGATGTCTTCAAATTTAAACAATATCTAGTTTATCCAGCACACCCAAACAGAAATAGGAATAATGGCAATATACTGTAAGCAAAATACAAATCTGAAATATAAATTAGGGTGACCATACGTCCTCTTTTTCCTGGACATGTCCTCTTTTTTGGACCTTAAAAAAGCGTCCGGCCGAGATTTCTGAATTTGCGAAAATGTCCGGGATTCAGCTTTAGTTGCATTATGATGTGCATCTGGTCTATACTTCATTGTGTGTGCGCGCATATTTGCATTGCTTTAACCCCTTTTTGTAAGTCCCGCCTTCTCGCACACCAATTGGTCGATTATAAGAGGCTTGCAGCAACTATTGGCCAAATTCCTGCCTGTCAATCTCTCCGCGAACGCGCGAAGCGCTGTTGTGTTCGGCATCAAATAGTTGCTTGACAGTAGCATCAAATGACAGCTGAGTGGAAACAATGCCCAAACGAAAGTGCAAATTTACAGAAGATTTGCAAAAAAAAATTCCCATGCTTTCGTCCGGGTTGAGATCTGTGGGAAGCAGAATGTATGACGTAAAGCTGGCACTTATGTGTCAGTTGCTAATAAAGGTGCAAGTGATTTAGAAGCACACATTAACTGCGAAGCATAAAGGGTCAGCAAAAGGTGAAAGTTCATCAGGTAAATTAACGGACTACTTTTTGCGACCAGGTAAAATTGTTATCTCATTGCTGTTTTCCATGGCCATTCAAAATAATAGTAAATGAAGGTACACTCATGGCATCAAATATTTTATTTTAGTACATGGACATTCAAAAGAATGTTGGAAATGTTTATTTATTTATATATATTTATGTTATGCTAATAGAGTGTCTTTTTCACTGTATTAAAGTTTGCATTCATAATAACACTGTTTTGAACCCTATTATTCCTTCGGCCATGTCCTCGCCAGCTGATTCTCCCTGCTTCCTGGGTACCTGGGTAGGATGAGGAGAGGGGAGGGGAGGGTAGAGGAAAAGAGGGCGGGAGAGGCAGAGAAAAAGAGAGAGAGAGAGAGAGAGAGAGAGAGAGAAAAGAAAAAAAAACTCAGGCTCCCGACCACGCCGCCATTCGGTCCTCGGCCAGCTGGGCAGCTGTCCTCCACGATGCCGGGCGATGGCACTGGACCTCACCTCCTGGTGGACGGCAGCGAGCTCCCCTGCCTCCTGGCAGGCATCAGCGGCTGCTCCACCTCCTGGCAGATGGCAGCGAGTTGATGGTGGCCTTTGAAAGCCCTGGTCCAAATTCCAGACATGAACTGTCAATTGACAGTGTCTGTATATCACCAACCCATTTAACTGAGGCCAGAGCCAACAGAAGTACGGTCTTTAGAGAAAGCACACGCAACTCAACGGATTCCAATCGAGTGGAGGGCTTGTGAGCTCCCTCAGTTGCAGATTTAAATTCCAGGGTAGGAATTTAGCAGAGCGTGGGGGGTTCAAGCACCTCGTTCCCCTAAGGAACTTTATGATCAGATCATGTCTGCCTATAGAGGGGCCAGCCTCTGGGGTGTAAAATGCCTAGATAGTCGCTACATAGACCTTAAGTGTTGATGAGTAAGAGCTGTGTCCAGCCACTCTTGAAGGAATGTAAGAATTTCCACTATGGAGCAATTCACTGGATCCTTGCTGTGTGAGGAGCACCAATCTGCAAACACATACCATTTTAGTGCATAGAGGCATCTTGTGGATGGTGCTCTAGCCTGCAAAATGGTGTTTTATTACCGACTGAGCCAATTCTGGCTTGTTCGCTGTGCTCTGTTCAAAGGCCACACGTGTAGGTTCCACAGCTCTGGCTTGGGATGCCGAATCGTGCCCAGCGCTTGAGCCGCCATCGGTCCCTGGCGCAAAAGCATGTCTGCTCCACAGTTCAAGCAGACCGGGACATATAGTACTGTGCAAAAGTCTTAGGCACATAAGATGTTTCACAAAAGCATTTGTCTTAAGATGGTTATTTTTATCTTCAGCTTTAGTGTCAATAGGAAATATAAATGTTAGACTCCCAAACATTACTTTTGCAAATAGAAAAGATTAGATTAGGAGAACAGGAAGCCCTGCAACAGATGTCATGGCCCCCACAAAGCCCCCCACAGAACAGTCTGAGATTACATAAAGAGACAGAAGCAATTGAGACAGCCTAAATTGATAATAGAACTGTGGTGAATTCTCCAAGAAGCTTGGTACATCCTATCTGCCAACAACCAAGAAAAACTGTGTCCAGGTGTACCTAGGAGATTTGGTGCTGTTTTAAAGGCAAAGGTGGTCACACTGAATATTGATTTAGCCTTTTTTTTATGTTTACTGGACTTTGTATGACATTAAGTGATAAATGAAAACTATTTATGTCATTATTTTTGAAGACATTCTCACTATGCAACATATTTTTAGGCATAAGTGCCTAATAAATTTGCACAGTACTGTTGTTTGTAGGAAAAGTAGATGGTGCTCGCTCATTGGTAGAGAGCAAGTTCCACCCTTGCGATTTATGTATGCCAGCACTGACATGTTGTCTGACCAGATCAGAATGTGATGATTCGCTTAGTCAGAATGAAAAGCCTTCATGGCTAAGAAGACAACCAGCAGTTCCAGGCAGTTTATGTGCCACACCCGTTTCGCACCTGTCCAGGTGCCGAAAGCTTGGCATCCGTCGCACAGTGTGCCACAGCCTGTGTTGGGCACATCCGTGGTCACCACTTTTCACCTGAAAACCTGACCCAGCATAATACACTGCTGATAAAAGTTTGGAGCTGTCCATGGTGCTAGAGCAGCCAGACAGCGGCGAGTCACAGTGACGTGCATGCACCCTTGGTGCCAGGCATGCTGTGGCACGTGATGTTTGAGCCAGCACTGGAGAGGTCTGATGTGTAAAAGACCTAACGGTGGAAATGCTTTCCCCAGTTTGAACTGAAACACACTGATGAATGGTCCGAACATACTCACTTGTGAGGTGCACTTGCATGCTCACGGAGTCGAGTCTAATTCCCAAAAAGGAGATTTGTTTGCTGGGAGAAAGTGTGCCTTTCTCCCAGTTGACATTGAGACTTAGGCTGTTCAAATGGTGAAGTATCAAGTCTCTGTGCTCACACAACAGAACCTCTGATTGGGCTATTAATAGCCAATCGTTGAGGTAATTCAGACCAGTCCTGTGGGTAGATGTGAGATAAGATCTGTTTCCGAGTTAACATTTTGAATGGGCATTTTGCAAGTGCGCGATTCAAACTTTTCAGATCTTAAATTGGTCGAAGCCTGCCATCTTTTTTGGGAATGAGAAAAAAGCAGCTGTAAAACCCTTTGTGGACATGGCATTCCAGAACAATCTCTATCGTGTTTTTTGCGAGGAGATTGTAAATGTCTGCCTGTAACAGTGCCGCATCTCGTGACGGAACCGTGGACGGTAGAATGCCGTTGAAGTGAGGTGGCCGGCATGCATACTGGATCGTTTAACCATGTTCGATCATATTTTGCACCCAATCTGACACACCCGTGAGAGCTCGACATGCGTCCGTGTAATGAGACAGCGGGTGCATCGGTTTGCTCACTATAGGAGGTAAAGTGCCGCTCGCCATAGGGAAGCGGTTGTGCATAGTGTGTGGGGTTTGAGAAGCGTGAAGAGAAATTGAGCTCTCCCTTTGAAAATGTATGTGTGTCTCATGCAGCTGCAACAAGCCCTTTTCTTATACTTTTTTATTTGTACACAACACACAGAAACATTTTGCATAACATTACCCCGCGAACTTCGGCAGGGAGGGGGAGTGGAACAGCGTGTCAAACCGGGCTTTCTTCAGATCTGGGCCCTCCTTCTCTTTAAAAACTTCAGGGTTTGGGGCTTGCTCATCTATATCGTTGTGAAGCTTGGCCTGGAAGACTTGAAACACCGCTATGCTATGGAGTGCAGAGCCGGCCTGGCCCGCTGCTGTATAAGCTCGTCCAGCCAGTGCGGACGTCAGTCGACACAGCTTGGAGGGGTGGGCAAGGCAGGACTTCTATCCCATAGTGGCAGTTGGGCAGAGATAGGCTGCAGTCCCCTCTTCAATAGGGTGAAGCTTCAAATATCCCTTCATCTCTGCATGGTCCACTTTCATTAGAACTGCAGCTGCGAGGACGCGAAGGAGCTCTCTGTGAGTGGCCTGTGAACGTCCCTCGCCCTCGCTGGGGGAAGGGGTGGCAACATCCTCCGTGGACCGTTCGCACATGTCTGATGCTGCGAGGGATATGGCATCATCTCCGCCTTCAGAACCGCCAACAAGGAACCAGCAGCGAGGTGGAGAGAGTTAGGCGATGAATCGTCCTGTTGCGTCTGCAGTGAAGTCCCGTCCGCTGAAGGGTGTATGTCGACATCGAAGAGGGCTTTTCAAGATGAGATTTAGTCGTGGTCAAAACGAGAAAATGTCGGTCTTAAAGGAAGGAAATTCTGAAGAAATGGTGATCTAGCACCCACTTATATAGGCCAACTGCACATGTAAAGGGACGGGGCTCAAACACCATTGGAGGGATTGGCGTTATTATTAGTGGTCAACAGATGTGGGTTTTTTAATGGCCAATGCTGATATCCAGAGAGCAGGGTGGCCGATAGATCGATACAATGCCGGTATATAACAATTTAATATCATAAATAACAAACATAATATTGCAAAAAAAATAAAATAATAAACTCTTATTTAGCACTATATTTACTCAGTTTCACACAAAACATTAACTTTGTAAAAAAGAATCTAAAAAAAATATTGTATTTTAAATGGGAGGTAGCAGTTTCTTCTGGGGAAATGAATGTGGGTAGGACTTCCTCCGGAAGTCGTTCTACAACATTCCCTAGCTCTGGCTGCAGTCATTTTAAGACCCTGTTTACAGCTGGTAATACGACGTGTTTCGGATGATCCAATCGCAAAGGTCAGCGCTAAATATAGTGTAAACGGGGTGCAAAATGTTTTGTGATTGGACACATGCAGAGGTAGTAAAAAACCACATCTCATTTTTGGTTTAAAACGGCGTCCTGATGCATCCCGGACAGCAGCAAAGCACCACCTCTCACCAGTCAATCACCCACCAAACAGAGGGTTTGGTCTTTCTCCATTCAAGTAGATAGGAGCTGCACTTTCATGACTGGAAATAACCTCCAGAGAGCATTCCAAACATGGCCGACTGTGGACTGACTTACTACAATGACTTTGGTTGCACTCACACACTCCTGCGGATCCAGCATGAGAAGCAGCAGTCTCCTGACTGTTAAAACGGCCTGGATCACCTGCTTGGATTATCATCATGATTTGTGAATGAGAGGAACTTTTGATCCTGAAGTTTTTGATTCTGGCTGATAGAGTAAGCGCTTCAGACGAAGATATTAGAAGAGTGCTCGATGGGAAGAAAATGCTGGATTTTTGTGAGGTTTGTGACGTATGTTTAAGTGAATTATCTTTATATTTGCAGATGTCTATAATAGAAGCTTTATTTATATTTGCCATTTATCATTAGAAAAGTGACAGGGAACTGTTGAGAGACTGTTAGAATATGTGCTTCATAGGAAGATTTATATTAGGTTGATTGATATTTGCCATTTTATCATTAGAAAAGACAATTAAAAGTCACATTGAACTGTTAAGGAGAGGGTGAATGAAACAGGCGGGCACTTTAATATGAGCTCAAATGCATCTGCCACAGCTCTGATATGCGGACCATTTAAATGAGACTGTGTTGCACACCGGTCTATTATTGTAGTAACACGATTCACGTAACAAGAAAACGAACCGTGACTGGTCATTTACATGTCTCAGTTGCTTCACATGCAAACAGGCAATTCTCAGCACCCTCAAGAAACAAATCGGCCAAAGCGGAAAATTTATTGGCCAATGTTATAATGAAAAAAAGTCAGAATATCAGCCAATTTAATCGGCCTCTGCGATATATCAGTCGACCACTAGTTATTATACAAGGGCTTCAGTTTGGTCATCGGAGAAGGAATTTCATAAAGCATTTACTGCAATGTCGAGTGATCTGTAGTTTATTTCACCCAGTTGGAATAAAATTCCATGACTTTATTCACACATTGGCATCTGAACATACAAAATTTGTTAAGATAAATTTTTATAAGATTTTGTTTTATTTAACTTTGCTACACCAGTGGTGTTACTGGTCTAAAGTGACCGGCCGTTGGAAATGAATGGATTAGACTACAGAATACAAATTACAGACTACATTTTGATTATTTGATAATCATTATCAAATTTTATTTATTTGTATAGCGCTTAACACATCATTTCAGAGCAGCTTTACAGGAAATCATGCATTAACCAAAGAATTAACCTAATATCTATAAAGTGATAACTGTGTAGTTTGATTAAATATGATTGTAAAGTGTGTATAAAAATTAAATAATTGTATTTATAACCCCAGTGAGTAAGCTGAAGGCAACTGTGGCAAGGAACACAAAACTCCATAAGATGTTGGTTAATGGAGAAAAATAACCTTGGGAGAAACCAGACTCACTGTGGGGGCCAGTTCCCCTCTGGCTGAACAACATTTAATGCCAATTAGTTATTTGTGTGCAGTGCAAGTCATGGTTTTTGTAAATTAAGTCAGCGTTAAGGGCCAGTGTTTAAAAAAATATTTTTTATTAACTAAGATTAATGACTAATATCTTTGAAGTCCATCCTGGATTAACTGCACAAGTTCACATAGATGTATTGTCCTTTGTTAGTTGGCTAATAAAGGCTTTTGTTGGCAATTAATTTATAGTCTATGTATTCCATTTCAAGAGTGTAATCCATCAATAGACAAAAGGTGATGCAGGCAGAGTTCAATGAGATGCATCACAGTTCAACTGGCAGGTCATTTCGGTGAGATCTATCTTAAGTCCAAGGTTCAGGCAGTGGGATATGAAGTATCCAATGTCTTTCAGTTGGAGTTGGCATCAGTTCATCCTCTGAAGTCAAAAGACTGAAGTGATGTCTGGCTAGCACTGGCTGTAGTTTGTCACCATCACTCAGCGGCACATAGCGGTGGAGTCCGACACCGAGCAGGAATGGAGCTGGATCTGGATGGCTCTGGTAACCTCGGGATATGAATCCAGAGGTTGGGACATGGAAACAAATAGAATATTATTAGCGTAGATGCCATTCAATTTTATGCAGAGTTATAGATCATGATAGATGTTTCTGGTTCTGGCAGACCTAACTAAAGCAGCCCAATTGTGAGTTGGATAAATTAGGTGTATGCCTGGCTAAATAGAGGAGTCTTTTGTCTAGACTTAAACTGTGTCTGCATCCCAAACAGTGTTAGGGAGACTATTCCATAGTTTAGGAGCCAAGTATGAAAAGGATCTACCTGCTTTTGATATTCTAGGAATTAACAAGCCAGAATTTTGTGATCGTAATGAACATGACTGAATATAGTGTCAGAAGGTCACTTAAGTACTGTGGAGTTAGGCCATTCAAAGCTTAGTATGTAGTTAACAGACTTTTAATACTAAACTTTTCAATTATTTACCATCAATTATTGCATTATCATTAACCACATTTCACATGTCATACTGGGATGGTATGAGGGAGTAAATGAAAATTAGTTCCACAATCTGCACGTACTGAAATAGGAAGAAACATGTCCCTTAAGTTTTAGCTAATAGTTGGCTGACTAGATATTTAGTGTTAAAATAAGAGAATACAAGAGCTTTTTTGCTCTGTGGTTAGCCTCAATTAGAATTGGAAATGAAAGGACTTCAGACCTTCAGTAGCAACCTCCCTTCAGTCGTCTTACATGCAGTCTCAAACTGCTCTTAACCCGCTTCTGAGGAATATCAATTTTCTTAATGTCAAATTCTTTAGACATAGTCAATTGTTAGTCATTGAGCATTTAAGGATCAGTTTTGCACATTAAAATCTGAGTGCAAACTGAAGTGCTCCACAAGATGCCCTTTAGTTTCACAGCTAAGAGTGTTCAATCCTGAATGCATTTTCTGATTTGCAGTATATAACATGGAAACCACTTGGCATCAGTCAAACCTGTTGCAGTACATCAGTAACCATACAAATGAAAGGAGTAACATAACTACTAAATGGTCTCTTCCCCTCACACAAAGCTATCTTATGAAGACTTTGAATAGTAATGCTTTCAGCTATTGTTTGCTTGACAGTCCAGTATCACCAGTTGGTTTCATTGTGTGGAAAAGATCTTTGCATTTCACAGAAAGAAAGTCATGTGACTGACCATCTCATTTGTCAAACAATCCATCTACAAAAATACAATATCCAGAAAGGTTGTTTGTATTGGTCAAGAACGAGGCCAAATAACATAAAGCTTGATCATTTAATGACAAACAGGATCAAGTAACATTGAATACAATGAACAGTCAAATTATACATGTTAAGGTTTGCCACTGGTTGAGACAAGGCAAGGCTTTCTCCTGGCCATCTAGTCCACATGTGACATACGGTGAGCCAGTCATATCAAAGCTCCAACTGCACATGAAGATCAGTGTCTTTGGGTTTGGACAATGGCCTCACTACATTTGCCACCACATGTGTGGAACAAGTCACCGATACAAAACCAGAGAAACAACGCATTCGTTTTTAAATAAGATCACTAGCAAACACTTCAGCACAACTTAAATTATAATAAAAAAAAGAAAATGCACACTGAGGATCACCTACCTGGCTCACAGGTGGGAACACCTGGTGTCCAGGAACCATCTGCTCCACAGCGGAGTTGCTGTGGTCCATTCAGCTAGTATCCAGGAGAGCATGTGATCTGAACAACTGTGTCAAACACAACCTCTTTTGGGGCAACCTGACCATCAATGGCTGGACATTTCATTGGAAGCACCAGAGAGATTGATTGAGCAGCAGGCAGATAAAAAACTGAAAGTGCCATTTGTGTGCCTCCCACTGCACATAACTTGTTTCATAGGATCTCTAAACAATGGTCAACTAGTTCATCATTTCTGTTGCTTCATAAAAGCCTCTCTTGCAAAAAAATATAGTGTTGAGAAATAGGCATACGGTGAATTACAGCAGCAAACAGAGCCACACTGCTTGTAAAAACAGTAAACGGTTCATTTGCATGCCAATATAAACAAGCCTTACACCCGAAATCCCTAGCACACCTAAAAGATCACCTACCTTGCTCATAAGTGGGATTTTAACATCTATTGCTAATTTGACTCTAAAACCAACCAGTGTGGACCACGGACCAACAATCCATCTGCATAATTTGTTGGTTCAGGGCACTTTTGAGCATGACTAACATGATTGTACGGAGAGACTACAGGTTTCCACTGGATGTTTCTGAATCCGCTCTGCAAGAGGGGAGACACTGGTATGTAGATGGCTCACGCTATAAACAAATTACAATGTGTACTGGTGTGGTTACGCAATTACAGAGCTACCCAATCAAAATTATTGAAGCATACTCGTTACCATACAAATCAGCACAAGCTGCTGCCAATTGGCTAAAGGCCAATACATAAATATATATACAGATTCAAAGTATGCATATGGGGTAGTGCACGATTTTGCAAAATTATAGGAAGAAAGAAATGATAGAACTTCGGATGGAAAACCAGAATCACATCACAATGTGGTAGCTGATTTGATTAAAACAGCACAGCTGCCTTCCAAATTAGCAGTAATCAAAGTGGCCCTGGTGACTCAGAAGAAGCAAAGGGCAACAGGCTTTCAGATGAAGTAGCAAAGTGGGCAGCAAAAGAAGTAATTCATAGCACACACATAGGTGAATGGGATACCAACGTGGGCATCATACCAATGATGCATTCCACTTTGACTAGTGATCTAGACATTACATTTTTGCAAGCCAACCCAACAGCACACGACTTAAAGCATTGGGCAGCCAATGAGGTATCAGATGATAGGGGACTGCTAAAAGACAGACAAAAACGACTGGCACTACTAACATCAGCAATAGTGCTGTTGTTCAGACATTATCATAGCATATCACATATTTCAAAAGAAAAGGTGATACAGATGATCAATGAATTGTATTGCATTGCAAATGTGAGAAAAACATTCTCTTTAATTGTAGACGCGTGCTTAGTGTGTGCACAAAATAACAGAACAATAAAAGACAGGTTGACTAAGGCATGCCTGGAAACAGGCTGAAAATGGGTAGATATACTACCAGCAGTCTTATCAAAGATAAGAATGTCTCCATTTGAAATACTAATGGGTAGGCCTTTCCTGACCCCTTGGGTCAAAGGCCGCGCATGCCCCTTGTCCACAGGTGATTTGAAGGTGGTAGTAGCTGATTATGTGGATTCCCTTGTCAAAACATTGAATAGCATAAATGGTGATGTTTCTCTTTCTCTCCCTATGCTCACAGAAAAGCCCACTCACCCATTTGTTCCAAACTAGCAGGTCCTAGTGAAGTGTCTGAATCCAACGAAGCTCGGTGAGCACAAGTATCTGGGTCCAACAACGGTTCTGGCGGTAACCAGGACGGGGGTACTGACAGATCTGCAACCACAGTGGATACACGCAAGCCGTGTGAAGCCTGCACCTGGGGAGAGCCTGACTATTTCGAAAGCGAACGGTGAAAGTACTGGAGGAGCTGAACACGCAGCGCCAGTGCCTAACCGGGAACTTGAGAATTAGAAGGGACGAAGAATGAAGTTCTTTATAATGTCACTCTGTCTTATGACAGTAGTCGAAGCTCATATCTAGCGGTAATGAGACATGGATATATAATGGTGATGCACCACATAACTATGCTACCAGTTTGTGGTGGAAACTAGCTAACTTTACGGCCAAAAAACACGGGAAAGGTAGTTGTTATGTATGTACGCATATGCTGCATAGTGTATCTACACCAGTGGTAAAGGTAACTCCATAACACCTACTAAACAAGGAACACGAGTGATAGGAGACCGATATAGGCAATGTGATCATAATTTGTACACTGCCGGAATTGTGGACAGGTAGATGTGCCATGGTAGAATTAAGTGACCACACCATGGTGGTCTGAGCTATTGAGAAAACAACAAACAGAAGGAGAAATAGTCTAAATAGACCAAATAACACACCGAGAGAACTTACATTATGGACAGGAACAGAGATATTCTTTGGAGCACTGTTCCCACAACAGTGTTGCAGTAATACAGAAAGTTGAAATGACTAGATATGAACTGATATCATTCATAAATTCGACAAAAACAATGTTTGACGCAGTACGCCAAGAACTTAAAATGCCTAAGATTAACAGCGCTACAAAATAGACTGGTCCTTGACCAGTTAACAGTTGCCAGTGGAGGAGTATGTGTTATCGTGGGAATGAGTTGCTGTACTTTCATTCAAGAAAACGATGAAGATGGACATGCCATAGAAATGGGCCTGAAAAACATGAAGATAGCAGCGGACTTGGCAGCGAGAGAAACTGTAGATGATGTCAACGAATTATTGACATGGTTAAATTGTTGAAAAAAAAATGTTTTTGAATACTTTAATACCTATAGGAGTAATTTTACTTGTTATAGCATTACTGATTTGTCGTGTGATTCCATGTGCTAAAACATTGGTCAGTATGACCATTGATAACGCTTTGAATGCTAATTACACTCTGATAAACCTTGAAGATGCTGATATAAATGGTTATGGGACACATTGGGAGGAATATGATGGTAATGAGCAATAGATAGAATGTAAGGTAAACAGGATGTGACTTTTGAATAGCCTTCTGAGGCACTTGTCTCTTTGAGACAAAAGTGGGCAATGTGAGAAATAGGCCTCAGATGGAACAATGTGACCTTGATGCTTGATTATCTGCTTTGTATGTTTTCGGCACTGTCTTGATCACAAAATGTACTTGACAAGAATGTACTTCTGTAAGCAAGAGGAAACAACCCCATATATGGAGGATTGAGAAAGTTCAAGGTAATGGGTGTAACCAGCCTTGTGTGACAAGAACCATATAAACCCCTTCCTTGCTTTTAATAAATCAAAGAACTGCTTGTGACATTGTCAGTGTATTTCTTCCCACCAGTAAATTCATCTCCCGATCGAAGAGTGGCTGCGAGGAAGGCAGAATAAAGCAGCCGAATTGTATTTGACTAACAAATATCTAGTTTATCCCAACATGAGCACACCCAAACAGAAATTGGAAAATTGGCAATATATTGTAAACAAAATACAAACCTGAAATATGTTCACTGATATAAAAGACAAACTTTTACATATGCAACATATTTCAATTCAAAAATGGTTTTCATATATTTACAGACTATATATTGTCCAAGATATTAGTTTTGAATTTACAAGTGCCATATGCTTTGGAAAATTTAATTGCCATTTCTAACTCAAACATTACTATGAGGGGAAAAAATCCTCAAGATATTGCTTTACAGTTTGGATTTCCCAAGAAAACATGAATTTATGAACAGTTAGCCTACCTCAAGGTCAGTGGTCTTCTCGCCACATGCTGCCATGTTACTTTTAGATGGTGAGCTCATGTAAAACTTTACCAAGTCATTTGACACCTTTCAATATTTTTTTCTTGAAGTTGGCCCACTCACAGTCCCTCTCCCCAACCTCAAATGTTTTCCACCAGTTGGATACAAAAACTAAGGATTAACCTAAGTTTTGGTAGGCTACAGAGTCAAACTAGCAAAAATAAATTGTAACATTAAGTTCTTATTGGAGTTCCTATCCACCCTTCATGTAATTTCAGACCTGTACAATTACTGTGGAACAAATTTTTAATTTGAAGAATCTTTATGCAGCTCTTGTCAAGCTCCAAAAATTCTAAAACCATACACTAGCTTGAGGAGAGGACCAAAACTTAAGTCTACTGTGTTCCGTTGTAGCCAGTTATTGACCAATATATGGTGTTCTTTTCCCTGAAGAAAAGTTTCATTAACAGGCAGGGGCACACATTCAACATGGCCTTAATGCTTCTGTAAAGGTGTAGGATATGCAAGTCAAATCCTTAAGACATGTTCACCACATTAAAATTGGCTTATGTTCTATTACAACAATGTTGGATTGTGCCAAAAAGGTGTTGAAAGCCAGTAAGTCAGCCAATAGCTTTAAAACTGGTAACCTAGTAAGTGGGGAGGGCCATACAAAGTCCAAATTGAGTTAATCCAGAAGCACTTTATGCTCCATTTCCAGCTGTTGCAGAACACTCAGCCCACATGCTCTGAGGAAGTACAACAGTGCCACATTCACACTGAAGGACATAGCACACATTTAAATCATTTTTGAAGTCTGATAATCACATTAAGTCATCAAGATTCCTGTCTTTACACCCCAAAATTTAAAGACCTCTTAAAAAAAACCCTTGTATCACTTGATATCAAATTAAGTCTTCCCAAACTTTAAGACATAGACTAAGGATCTGTGGGAACCCTGGATCCATTTTGGATGAACAGTTGGAACACTATCCAGAAAGGTAGTATTAGTCAAGAATGATGCCAAAGAAAGCTTGATCATTTAATGACAAGATGAGGCACACAGGATCAAGTAACACATGGAATACAATGAACAGTCAAAGACCATACAGGTTAAGGTTTTTGCATCTGATTGAGACAACGAGGCAAGTCCTGCCACTGGCCATCTAATCCACATGTGACATATGGTGAGCCAGTCATATCAAAGCCCTCCCTGCACATGAAGATCACGGTGTCTTTGGGCTTGTACGATGGACTCTCTCCATTTGTCAGCACTCCATTTGCCACCACAGGTGTGGAACAAGTCACTGATTAAGAAAACAAATTAGTTTTTAAAAGAATCACTACCAAACACTTCAACATGCTCTTAAAACTAAAACACCCCCCCCTCCACACACACCTTGTTCACAGGTGGGAACACTTGGGGTCCAGGAACCATCTGCTCCACAGCGGAGTTGCTGCGTTCCATTCAGCTTGTATCCAGGAGAGCAGGTGATCTGAACAGTGGTGTCAA
Organism: Myxocyprinus asiaticus; assembly: GCF_019703515.2. Taxonomy (NCBI): domain Eukaryota; kingdom Metazoa; phylum Chordata; class Actinopteri; order Cypriniformes; family Catostomidae; genus Myxocyprinus; species Myxocyprinus asiaticus. The sequence goes on from NC_059372.1 coordinate 7,174,384, forward strand.
ACACAGCCTCAAGTGGGGAACCCTTTGTATTGGTCATTACCACACCATTGGTAATGTTAATGACTGGACATTGCACTGAGGAACCAGAAAGTGAGATCAGCAGTATGAAGTAAAATCACTTAATTTTTTTTTTTTTTTTTAAAAAGCCACAGTTAGCAACACTTATTGCTTGTCAGATTTAATCAAAGTTAGACAAAATTACCCCTCTTAAAAAAGGTACTTTACAAGAACATAATTTGTAGATCTCATTATGCACTTGACTACATGCAATTCACTACTACCAAACACTGCTCAAAGACTACCTACCTGGCTCACAGGTGGGAACACTTGGGGTCCAAGAACCATCTGCTCCACAGCGGAGTTGCGCAGTTCCGTTCAGGCTAAATCCAGGGGAGCAGGTGATCTGAACAACGGTGTTCACAGCCTCAAGTGGGGAACCCTTAGCATTGACTACAAAACCATGTGGGACATCAATGATGGGACATTTTACAGAGGAACCAGAGACTGAGATATCAGCAGCATGTGGAGAACCTGAAATAAAATTTAATGAACAGTTGGGGGAAGAGAAATGATAAGTATGCACACTTCACAATAAGTCTCACCTGACCACATGTGACCGGATTTACCCCCTCCCAATTGACATGTGGCCTTCACTAGGCATGTGAATAACCCATTAATATAAACTTCAAATACACATGTTCTGCTTAGGCATGCAGTATAAAAACAGCCTCTCACCTCAACTGTACCACAACTGTTTAGCTCCTACTTTACCTAGCTTACAGGTGGGAACATTTGGTGTCCAGGAACCATCTGCACCACAGCGGAGTTGCGATGCTCCATTCAGTCTGAAACCAGGGGAGCAGGTGATCTGAACAATGGTGTCAAAAACAGCCTCATGCAGGGAACCCTTTGTATTGGTCATTACCACACCATTGGTGATGTTAATGACTGGACATTTCACTGGAGGAACCAGAAAGTGAGATCAGCAGCAGTGTATGAAGTTTAAAAAAAAAAAAAAAAAACCTAGTCAGCAAAATACACTTATTGCCTGTCAGATAGACTTAAATCCAAGTTAGACAAAATTACCCCTTTTAAAAATGTATTACAAGAACATTTGTAATCTCATGACACACTTCAGACTACATGCAATTCATTACTACCAAACACTGCTCAAAAGACTACCTACCTGGCTCACAGGTGGGAACACTTGGGGTCCAAGAACCATCTGTTCCACAGCGGAGTTGCGATGCTCCATTCAGTCTGAAACCAGGGGAGCAGGTGATCTGAACAGTGTTAAACACAGTCCCACGTGGCGACCCTTTAGCATAGAGTACAAGTCCATTGGCAACGTCAATGATTGGACACGTCACTGAGGAACCAGAGAGAGCAAAATATTGAAACAGTCACATGTAAACAAGGAGACTTGCAAAACAGCATACATTTCACTGAAGCCCAAAAGACCCTTTAAAAATGCAAAACGCCCTGCCCTTGCACACTGAAGATCACCTACCAGGCTTACAGGTGGGAACATTTGGTGTCCAGGAACCATCTGCACCACAGCGGAGTTGTGATGCTCCATTCAGTCTGAAACCAGGGGAGCAGGTGATCCGAACAACGGTGTTCAACACCGCCTCACGTAGAGAACCCTTAGCATTGACTACAAAACCATGTGGGACATCAATGATGGGACATTTTACAGCAGAACCAGCGACTGAGATGTCAGCAGGATGTGGAGAACCTGAAATAATTTAGAAACAGATTTAACAGTTGGGGGGGGGGGGGGGCTCTCCACATACACTTCGATAAGTCTCAGCTGACCACATGATGATTACTCCCACCCACCCTCCCAAATGACATGCAGCCTTCACTAGCAGTGAATAATCCATCAATATGGACTTCAAATACACATTCTGCTTAAGCATGCGGTATAAGAACAGCTGTTCACCTCAACTGTACAGCTCCTACTTTACCTGGCTCACAGGTGGGAACATTTGGTGTCCAAGAACCATCTGCTCCACAGCGGAGTTGTGATGCTCCATTCAGTCTGAATCCAGGGGAGCAGGTGATCCGAACAACGGTGTTCAACACCGCCTCACGTAGAGAACCCTTAGCATTGACTACAAAACCATGTGGGACATCAATGACAGGACATTTTACAGCAGAACCAGCAACTGAGATGTCAGCAGCATGTGGAGAACCTGAAATAATTTAGAAATAGATTTAATGAACAAAGTGGAATTTCTATTTAGAGAAAAAGTGCACCTTGAGAAGTCACAGCTGACCACGTTATGATTACCCCCACCCACCCTCCCAAATGAGGTGTGGCCTTCACGAGCAGTGTGGCTAATCCTTTAATATGGACTTAAAATACACGTTCTGCTTATACACTGCTTAGGCCGTTTTTATACCACATGCCTTTCACCTCAACTATTTAGCTCCTACTTAACCTAGCTTACAGGTGGGAACACTTGGGGTCCAAGAACCATCTGCTCCACAGCGGAGTTGCGACGCTCCATTCAGTCTGAATCCAGGGGAGCAGGTGATCCGAACAACGCTGTTCGACACAGCCTCACGTAGAGAACCCTTAGCATTGACTACAAAACCATGTGGGACATCAATGATGGGACATTTTACAGAGGAACCAGTGACTGAGATATCAGCAGCATGTGGAGAACCTGAAATAATTTAAAAACAGATTTAATGAACAAAGCATGTGTCTGAATAATTCCCATCAATCTTTTAAGTCTAAGAGAGCAGACAGCTCTTAGGCTCACATTTCAGGTTCAAGGCTGTCCACTGTCCATCCATACAAAACGATATTGGACTACCACCTGCTTGCATGTGACCAGGAGCACATTTATACACAATTTTGTCTCCGTGTCTGAATACCAAAGCAAGAAGGTATTTGTTGTCCAGCAGCTTGTCTGGATATTTCCTTGGTTCACCACACTGTTTATTTGTTTGAACCACTGAAACAGATACAGAAAGAGTTGAAGCATAACTCAACAAATAAGCTGAACTAATAAAAGTTGATTCAAAACCTAATGTTACTGCCCCCTCACATGTGAAACTGGGCATTATTATTTGCACTTTTAGTCTGCAAGCAAACGACTAATTGTGGGTTGTGAAAACAGTTCCTCACCTACACAGGACACAAACACAAATATCAATATAGTCCTCCAAACATTTGCCATTTCCACAAATATCCCCATATCTATGTCAGATTAAATGCAGGACTCCTTCGGATCCAAAACATACAATCCAATTGGCACACTGTCTGTCTTAAATAGTGTGTGAGATCGCTTACACATGCACAGACATTGCCAATCAAGCAATTATTCAATCAAAAGCAAGTTAACTGATTACTCTCTGCGCATGCACTGTAAATCTCTTGCTCTTTCTGCCCACATGTTGCTAGGATGAAAGAGGCGGGAACAGAAGAATCACTGATGAATATCTAGGATGTTTTTAACAACTGATTTTGAGGTATGAAAGATATTTTTTTGTTTGTCTAAAACTTTCAAACACTACACCAAAGATTTGATGTCTTCAAATTTAAACAATATCTAGTTTATCCAGCACACCCAAACAGAAATAGGAATAATGGCAATATACTGTAAGCAAAATACAAATCTGAAATATAAATTAGGGTGACCATACGTCCTCTTTTTCCTGGACATGTCCTCTTTTTTGGACCTTAAAAAGCGTCCGGCCGAGATTTCTGAATTTGCGAAAATGTCCGGGATTCAGCTTTAGTTGCATTATGATGTGCATCTGGTCTATACTTCATTGTGTGTGCGCGCATATTTGCATTGCTTTAACCCCTTTTTGTAAGTCCCGCCTTCTCGCACACCAATTGGTCGATTATAAGAGGCTTGCAGCAACTATTGGCCAAATTCCTGCCTGTCAATCTCTCCGCGAACGCGCGAAGCGCTGTTGTGTTCGGCATCAAATAGTTGCTTGACAGTAGCATCAAATGACAGCTGAGTGGAAACAATGCCCAAACGAAAGTGCAAATTTACAGAAGATTTGCAAAAAAAAATTCCCATGCTTTCGTCCGGGTTGAGATCTGTGGGAAGCAGAATGTATGACGTAAAGCTGGCACTTATGTGTCAGTTGCTAATAAAGGTGCAAGTGATTTAGAAGCACACATTAACTGCGAAGCATAAAGGGTCAGCAAAAGGTGAAAGTTCATCAGGTAAATTAACGGACTACTTTTTGCGACCAGGTAAAATTGTTATCTCATTGCTGTTTTCCATGGCCATTCAAAATAATAGTAAATGAAGGTACACTCATGGCATCAAATATTTTATTTTAGTACATGGACATTCAAAAGAATGTTGGAAATGTTTATTTATTTATATATATTTATGTTATGCTAATAGAGTGTCTTTTTCACTGTATTAAAGTTTGCATTCATAATAACACTGTTTTGAACCCTATTATTCCTTCGGCCATGTCCTCGCCAGCTGATTCTCCCTGCTTCCTGGGTACCTGGGTAGGATGAGGAGAGGGGAGGGGAGGGTAGAGGAAAAGAGGGCGGGAGAGGCAGAGAAAAAGAGAGAGAGAGAGAGAGAGAGAGAAAAGAAAAAAAAACTCAGGCTCCCGACCACGCCGCCATTCGGTCCTCGGCCAGCTGGGCAGCTGTCCTCCACGATGCCGGGCGATGGCACTGGACCTCACCTCCTGGTGGACGGCAGCGAGCTCCCCTGCCTCCTGGCAGGCATCAGCGGCTGCTCCACCTCCTGGCAGATGGCAGCGAGTTGATGGTGGCCTTTGAAAGCCCTGGTCCAAATTCCAGACATGAACTGTCAATTGACAGTGTCTGTATATCACCAACCCATTTAACTGAGGCCAGAGCCAACAGAAGTACGGTCTTTAGAGAAAGCACACGCAACTCAACGGATTCCAATCGAGTGGAGGGCTTGTGAGCTCCCTCAGTTGCAGATTTAAATTCCAGGGTAGGAATTTAGCAGAGCGTGGGGGTTCAAGCACCTCGTTCCCCTAAGGAACTTTATGATCAGATCATGTCTGCCTATAGAGGGGCCAGCCTCTGGGGTGTAAAATGCCTAGATAGTCGCTACATAGACCTTAAGTGTTGATGAGTAAGAGCTGTGTCCAGCCACTCTTGAAGGAATGTAAGAATTTCCACTATGGAGCAATTCACTGGATCCTTGCTGTGTGAGGAGCACCAATCTGCAAACACATGCCATTTTAGTGCATAGAGGCATCTTGTGGATGGTGCTCTAGCCTGCAAAATGGTGTTTTATTACCGACTGAGCCAATTCTGGCTTGTTCGCTGTGCTCTGTTCAAAGGCCACACGTGTAGGTTCCACAGCTCTGGCTTGGGATGCCGAATCGTGCCCAGCGCTTGAGCCGCAATCGGTCCCTGGCGCAAAAGCATGTCTGCTCCACAGTTCAAGCAGACCGGGACATATAGTACTGTGCAAAAGTCTTAGGCACATAAGATGTTTCACAAAAGCATTTGTCTTAAGATGGTTATTTTTATCTTCAGCTTTAGTGTCAATAGGAAATATAAATGTTAGACTCCCAAACATTACTTTTGCAAATAGAAAAGATTAGATTAGGAGAACAGGAAGCCCTGCAACAGATGTCATGGCCCCCACAAAGCCCCCCACAGAACAGTCTGAGATTACATAAAGAGACAGAAGCAATTGAGACAGCCTAAATTGATAATAGAACTGTGGTGAATTCTCCAAGAAGCTTGGTACATCCTATCTGCCAACAACCAAGAAAAACTGTGTCCAGGTGTACCTAGGAGATTTGGTGCTGTTTTAAAGGCAAAGGTGGTCACACTGAATATTGATTTAGCCTTTTTTTTATGTTTACTGGACTTTGTATGACATTAAGTGATAAATGAAAACTATTTATGTCATTATTTTTGAAGACATTCTCACTATGCAACATATTTTTAGGCATAAGTGCCTAATAAATTTGCACAGTACTGTTGTTTGTAGGAAAAGTAGATGGTGCTCGCTCATTGGTAGAGAGCAAGTTCCACCCTTGCGATTTATGTATGCCAGCACTGACATGTTGTCTGACCAGATCAGAATGTGATGATTCGCTTAGTCAGAATGAAAAGCCTTCATGGCTAAGAAGACAACCAGCAGTTCCAGGCAGTTTATGTGCCACACCCGTTTCGCACCTGTCCAGGTGCCGAAAGCTTGGCATCCGTCGCACAGTGTGCCACAGCCTGTGTTGGGCACATCCGTGGTCACCACTTTTCACCTGAAAACCTGACCCAGCATAATACCCTGCTGATAAAAGTTTGGAGCTGTCCATGGTGCTAGAGCAGCCAGACAGCGGCGAGTCACAGTGACATGCATGCACCCTTGGTGCCAGGCATGCTGTGGCACGTGATGTTTGAGCCAGCACTGGAGAGGTCTGATGTGTAAAAGACCTAACGGTGGAAATGCTTTCCCCAGTTTGAACTGAAACACACTGATGAATGGTCCGAACATACTCACTTGTGAGGTGCACTTGCATGCTCACGGAGTCGAGTCTAATTCCCAAAAAGGAGATTTGTTTGCTGGGAGAAAGTGTGCCTTTCTCCCAGTTGACATTGAGACTTAGGCTGTTCAAATGGTGAAGTATCAAGTCTCTGTGCTCACACAACAGAACCTCTGATTGGGCTATTAATAGCCAATCGTTGAGGTAATTCAGACCAGTCCTGTGGGTAGATGTGAGATAAGATCTGTTTCCGAGTTAACATTTTGAATGGGCATTTTGCAAGTGCGCGATTCAAACTTTTCAGATCTTAAATTGGTCGAAGCCTGCCATCTTTTTTGGGAATGAGAAAAAAGCAGCTGTAAAACCCTTTGTGGACATGGCATTCCAGAACAATCTCTATCGTGTTTTTTGCGAGGAGATTGTAAATGTCTGCCTGTAACAGTGCCGCATCTCGTGACGGAACCGTGGACGGTAGAATGCCGTTGAAGTGAGGTGGCCGGCATGCATACTGGATCGTTTAACCATGTTCGATCATATTTTGCACCCAATCTGACACACCCGTGAGAGCTCGACATGCGTCCGTGTAATGAGACAGCGGGTGCATCGGTTTGCTCACTATAGGAGGTAAAGTGCCGCTCGCCATAGGGAAGCGGTTGTGCATAGTGTGTGGGGTTTGAGAAGCGTGAAGAGAAATTGAGCTCTCCCTTTGAAAATGTATGTGTGTCTCATGCAGCTGCAACAAGCCCTTTTCTTATACTTTTTTATTTGTACACAACACACAGAAACATTTTGCATAACATTACCCCGCGAACTTCGGCAGGGAGGGGGAGTGGAACAGCGTGTCAAACCGGGCTTTCTTCAGATCTGGGCCCTCCTTCTCTTTAAAAACTTCAGGGTTTGGGGCTTGCTCATCTATATCGTTGTGAAGCTTGGCCTGGAAGACTTGAAACACCGCTATGCTATGGAGTGCAGAGCCGGCCTGGCCCGCTGCTGTATAAGCTCGTCCAGCCAGTGCGGACGTCAGTCGACACAGCTTGGAGGGGTGGGCAAGGCAGGACTTCTATCCCATAGTGGCAGTTGGGCAGAGATAGGCTGCAGTCCCCTCTTCAATAGGGTGAAGCTTCAAATATCCCTTCATCTCTGCATGGTCCACTTTCATTAGAACTGCAGCTGCGAGGACGCGAAGGAGCTCTCTGTGAGTGGCCTGTGAACGTCCCTCACCCTCGCTGGGGGAAGGGGTGGCAACATCCTCCGTGGACCGTTCGCACATGTCTGATGCTGCGAGGGATATGGCATCATCTCCGCCTTCAGAACCGCCAACAAGGAACCAGCAGCGAGGTGGAGAGAGTTAGGCGATGAATCGTCCTGTTGCGTCTGCAGTGAAGTCCCGTCCGCTGAAGGGTGTATGTCGACATCGAAGAGGGCTTTTCAAGATGAGATTTAGTCGTGGTCAAAACGAGAAAATGTCGGTCTTAAAGGAAGGAAATTCTGAAGAAATGGTGATCTAGCACCCACTTATATAGGCCAACTGCACATGTAAAGGGACGGGGCTCAAACACCATTGGAGGGATTGGCGTTATTATTAGTGGTCAACAGATGTGGGTTTTTTAATGGCCAATGCTGATATCCAGAGAGCAGGGTGGCCGATAGATCGATACAATGCCGGTATATAACAATTTAATATCATAAATAACAAACATAATATTGCAAAAAAAATAAAATAATAAACTCTTATTTAGCACTATATTTACTCAGTTTCACACAAAACATTAACTTTGTAAAAAAGAATCTAAAAAAAATATTGTATTTTAAATGGGAGGTAGCAGTTTCTTCTGGGGAAATGAATGTGGGTAGGACTTCCTCCGGAAGTCGTTCTACAACATTCCCTAGCTCTGGCTGCAGTCATTTTAAGACCCTGTTTACAGCTGGTAATACGACGTGTTTCGGATGATCCAATCGCAAAGGTCAGCGCTAAATATAGTGTAAACGGGGTGCAAAATGTTTTGTGATTGGACACATGCAGAGGTAGTAAAAAACCACATCGCATTTTTGGTTTAAAACGGCGTCCTGATGCATCCCGGACAGCAGCAAAGCACCACCTCTCACCAGTCAATCACCCACCAAACAGAGGGTTTGGTCTTTCTCCATTCAAGTAGATAGGAGCTGCACTTTTATGACTGGAAATAACCTCCCAAGAGCATTCCAAACATGGCCGACTGTGGACTGACTTACTACAATGACTTTGGTTGCACTCACACACTCCTGCGGATCCAGCATGAGAAGCAGCAGTCTCCTGACTGTTAAAACGGCCTGGATCACCTGCTTGGATTATCATCATGATTTGTGAATGAGAGGAACTTTTGATCCTGAAGTTTTTGATTCTGGCTGATAGAGTAAGCGCTTCAGACGAAGATATTAGATGAGTGCTCGATGGGAAGAAAATGCTGGATTTTTGTGAGGTTTGTGACGTATGTTTAAGTGAATTATCTTTATATTTGCAGATGTCTATAATAGAAGCTTTATTTATATTTGCCATTTATCATTAGAAAAGTGACAGGGAACTGTTGAGAGACTGTTAGAATATGTGCTTCATAGGAAGATTTATATTAGGTTGATTGATATTTGCCATTTTATCATTAGAAAAGACAATTAAAAGTCACATTGAACTGTTAAGGAGAGGGTGAATGAAACAGGCAGGCACTTTAATATGAGCTCAAATGCATCTGCCACAGCTCTGATATGCGGACCATTTAAATGAGACTGTGTTGCACACCGGTCTATTATTGTAGTAACACGATTCACGTAACAAGAAAACGAACCGTGACTGGTCATTTACATGTCTCAGTTGCTTCACATGCAAACAGGCAATTCTCAGCACCCTCAAGAAACAAATCGGCCAAAGCGGAAAATTTATTGGCCAATGCTATAATGAAAAAAAGTCAGAATATCAGCCAATTTATCGGCCTCTGCGATATATCGGTCGACCACTAGTTATTATACAAGGGCTTCAGTTTGGTCATCAGAGAAGGAATTTCATAAAGCATTTACTGCAATGTCGAGTGAACTGTAATTTATTTCACCCAGTTGGAATAAAATTCCATGACTTTATTCACACATTGGCATCTGAACATACAAAATTTGTTAAGATAAATTTTTATAAGATTTTGTTTTATTTAACTTTGTTACACCAGTGGTGTTACCAGTCTAAAGTGACCGGCCGTTGGAAATGAATGGATTAGACTACAGAATACAAATTACAGACTACATTTTGATTATTTGATAATCATTATCAAATTTTATTTATTTGTATAGCGCTTAACACATCATTTCAGAGCAGCTTTACAGGAAATCATGCATTAACCAAAGAATTAACCTAATATCTATAAAGTGATAACTGTGTAGTTTGATTAAATATGATTGTAAAGTGTGTATAAAAATTAAATAATTGTATTTATAACCCCAGTGAGTAAGCTGAAGGCAACTGTGGCAAGGAACACAAAACTCCATAAGATGTTGGTTAATGGAGAAAAATAACCTTGGGAGAAACCAGACTCACTGTGGGGGCCAGTTCCCCTCTGGCTGAACAACATTTAATGCCAATTAGTTATTTGTGTGCAGTGCAAGTCATGGTTTTTGTAAATTAAGTCAGCGTTAAGGGCCAGTGTTTAAAAAAATATTTTTTATTAACTAAGATTAATGACTAATATCTTTGAAGTCCATCCTGGATTAACTGCACAAGTTCACATAGATGTATTGTCCTTTGTTAGTTGGCTAATAAAGGCTTTTGTTGGCAATTAATTTATAGTCTATGTATTCCATTTCAAGAGTGTAATCCATCAATAGACAAAAGGTGATGCAGGCAGAGTTCAATGAGATGCATCACAGTTCAACTGGCAGGTCATTTCGGTGAGATCTATCTTAAGTCCAAGGTTCAGGCAGTGGGATATGAAGTATCCAATGTCTTTCAGTTGGAGTTGGCATCAGTTCATCCTCTGAAGTCAAAAGACTGAAGTGATGTCTGGCTAGCACTGGCTGTAGTTTGTCACCATCACTCAGCGGCACATAGCGGTGGAGTCCGACACCGAGCAGGAATGGAGCTGGATCTGGATGGCTCTGGTAACCTCGGGATATGAATCCAGAGGTTGGGACATGGAAACAAATAGAATATTATTAGCGTAGATGCCATTCAATTTTATGCAGAGTTATAGATCATGATAGATGTTTCTGGTTCTGGCAGACCTAACTAAAGCAGCCCAATTGTGAGTTGGATAAATTAGGTGTATGCCTGGCTAAATAGAGGAGTCTTTTGTCTAGACTTAAACTGTGTCTGCATCCCAAACAGTGTTAGGGAGACTATTCCATAGTTTAGGAGCCAAGTATGAAAAGGATCTACCTGCTTTTGATATTCTAGGAATTAACAAGCCAGAATTTTGTGATCGTAATGAACATGACTGAATATAGTGTCAGAAGGTCACTTAAGTACTGTGGAGTTAGGCCATTCAAAGCTTAGTATGTAGTTAACAGACTTTTAATACTAAACTTTTCAATTATTTACCATCAATTATTGCATTATCATTAACCACATTTCACATGTCATACTGGGATGGTATGAGGGAGTAAATGAAAATTAGTTCCACAATCTGCACGTACTGAAATAGGAAGAAACATGTCCCTTAAGTTTTAGCTAATAGTTGGCTGACTAGATATTTAGTGTTAAAATAAGAGAATACAAGAGCTTTTTTGCTCTGTGGTTAGCCTCAATTAGAATTGGAAATGAAAGGACTTCAGACCTTCAGTAGCAACCTCCCTTCAGTCGTCTTACATGCAGTCTCAAACTGCTCTTAACCCGCTTCTGAGGAATATCAATTTTCTTAATGTCAAATTCTTTAGACATAGTCAATTGTTAGTCATTGAGCATTTAAGGATCAGTTTTGCACATTAAAATCTGAGTGCAAACTGAAGTGCTCCACAAGATGCCCTTTAGTTTCACAGCTAAGAGTGTTCAATCCTGAATGCATTTTCTGATTTGCAGTATATAACATGGAAACCACTTGGCATCAGTCAAACCTGTTGCAGTACATCAGTAACCATACAAATGAAAGGAGTAACATAACTACTAAATGGTCTCTTCCCCTCACACAAAGCTATCTTATGAAGACTTTGAATAGTAATGCTTTCAGCTATTGTTTGCTTGACAGTCCAGTATCACCAGTTGGTTTCATTGTGTGGAAAAGATCTTTGCATTTCACAGAAAGAAAGTCATGTGACTGACCATCTCATTTGTCAAACAATCCATCTACAAAAATACAATATCCAGAAAGGTTGTTTGTATTGGTCAAGAACGAGGCCAAATAACATAAAGCTTGATCATTTAATGACAAACAGGATCAAGTAACATTGAATACAATGAACAGTCAAATTATACATGTTAAGGTTTGCCACTGGTTGAGACAAGGCAAGGCTTTCTCCTGGCCATCTAGTCCACATGTGACATACGGTGAGCCAGTCATATCAAAGCTCCAACTGCACATGAAGATCAGTGTCTTTGGGTTTGGACAATGGCCTCACTACATTTGCCACCACATGTGTGGAACAAGTCACCGATACAAAACCAGAGAAACAACGCATTCGTTTTTAAATAAGATCACTAGCAAACACTTCAGCACAACTTAAATTATAATAAAAAAAAGAAAATGCACACTGAGGATCACCTACCTGGCTCACAGGTGGGAACACCTGGTGTCCAGGAACCATCTGCTCCACAGCGGAGTTGCTGTGGTCCATTCAGCTAGTATCCAGGAGAGCATGTGATCTGAACAACTGTGTCAAACACAACCTCTTTTGGGGCAACCTGACCATCAATGGCTGGACATTTCATTGGAAGCACCAGAGAGATTGATTGAGCAGCAGGCAGATAAAAAACTGAAAGTGCCATTTGTGTGCCTCCCACTGCACATAACTTGTTTCATAGGATCTCTAAACAATGGTCAACTAGTTCATCATTTCTGTTGCTTCATAAAAGCCTCTCTTGCAAAAAAATATAGTGTTGAGAAATAGGCATACGGTGAATTACAGCAGCAAACAGAGCCACACTGCTTGTAAAAACAGTAAACGGTTCATTTGCATGCCAATATAAACAAGCCTTACACCCGAAATCCCTAGCACACCTAAAAGATCACCTACCTTGCTCATAAGTGGGATTTTAACATCTATTGCTAATTTGACTCTAAAACCAACCAGTGTGGACCACGGACCAACAATCCATCTGCATAATTTGTTGGTTCAGGGCACTTTTGAGCATGACTAACATGATTGTACGGAGAGACTACAGGTTTCCACTGGATGTTTCTGAATCCGCTCTGCAAGAGGGGAGACACTGGTATGTAGATGGCTCACGCTATAAACAAATTACAATGTGTACTGGTGTGGTTACGCAATTACAGAGCTACCCAATCAAAATTATTGAAGCATACTCGTTACCATACAAATCAGCACAAGCTGCTGCCAATTGGCTAAAGGCCAATACATAAATATATATACAGATTCAAAGTATGCATATGGGGTAGTGCACGATTTTGCAAAATTATAGGAAGAAAGAAATGATAGAACTTCGGATGGAAAACCAGAATCACATCACAATGTGGTAGCTGATTTGATTAAAACAGCACAGCTGCCTTCCAAATTAGCAGTAATCAAAGTGGCCCTGGTGACTCAGAAGAAGCAAAGGGCAACAGGCTTTCAGATGAAGTAGCAAAGTGGGCAGCAAAAGAAGTAATTCATAGCACACACATAGGTGAATGGGATACCAACGTGGGCATCATACCAATGATGCATTCCACTTTGACTAGTGATCTAGACATTACATTTTTGCAAGCCAACCCAACAGCACACGACTTAAAGCATTGGGCAGCCAATGAGGTATCAGATGATAGGGGACTGCTAAAAGACAGACAAAAACGACTGGCACTACTAACATCAGCAATAGTGCTGTTGTTCAGACATTATCATAGCATATCACATATTTCAAAAGAAAAGGTGATACAGATGATCAATGAATTGTATTGCATTGCAAATGTGAGAAAAACATTCTCTTTAATTGTAGACGCGTGCTTAGTGTGTGCACAAAATAACAGAACAATAAAAGACAGGTTGACTAAGGCATGCCTGGAAACAGGCTGAAAATGGGTAGATATACTACCAGCAGTCTTATCAAAGATAAGAATGTCTCCATTTGAAATACTAATGGGTAGGCCTTTCCTGACCCCTTGGGTCAAAGGCCGCGCATGCCCCTTGTCCACAGGTGATTTGAAGGTGGTAGTAGCTGATTATGTGGATTCCCTTGTCAAAACATTGAATAGCATAAATGGTGATGTTTCTCTTTCTCTCCCTATGCTCACAGAAAAGCCCACTCACCCATTTGTTCCAAACTAGCAGGTCCTAGTGAAGTGTCTGAATCCAACGAAGCTCGGTGAGCACAAGTATCTGGGTCCAACAACGGTTCTGGCGGTAACCAGGACGGGGGTACTGACAGATCTGCAACCACAGTGGATACACGCAAGCCGTGTGAAGCCTGCACCTGGGGAGAGCCTGACTATTTCGAAAGCGAACGGTGAAAGTACTGGAGGAGCTGAACACGCAGCGCCAGTGCCTAACCGGGAACTTGAGAATTAGAAGGGACGAAGAATGAAGTTCTTTATAATGTCACTCTGTCTTATGACAGTAGTCGAAGCTCATATCTAGCGGTAATGAGACATGGATATATAATGGTGATGCACCACATAACTATGCTACCAGTTTGTGGTGGAAACTAGCTAACTTTACGGCCAAAAAACACGGGAAAGGTAGTTGTTATGTATGTACGCATATGCTGCATAGTGTATCTACACCAGTGGTAAAGGTAACTCCATAACACCTACTAAACAAGGAACACGAGTGATAGGAGACCGATATAGGCAATGTGATCATAATTTGTACACTGCCGGAATTGTGGACAGGTAGATGTGCCATGGTAGAATTAAGTGACCACACCATGGTGGTCTGAGCTATTGAGAAAACAACAAACAGAAGGAGAAATAGTCTAAATAGACCAAATAACACACCGAGAGAACTTACATTATGGACAGGAACAGAGATATTCTTTGGAGCACTGTTCCCACAACAGTGTTGCAGTAATACAGAAAGTTGAAATGACTAGATATGAACTGATATCATTCATAAATTCGACAAAAACAATGTTTGACGCAGTACGCCAAGAACTTAAAATGCCTAAGATTAACAGCGCTACAAAATAGACTGGTCCTTGACCAGTTAACAGTTGCCAGTGGAGGAGTATGTGTTATCGTGGGAATGAGTTGCTGTACTTTCATTCAAGAAAACGATGAAGATGGACATGCCATAGAAATGGGCCTGAAAAACATGAAGATAGCAGCGGACTTGGCAGCGAGAGAAACTGTAGATGATGTCAACGAATTATTGACATGGTTAAATTGTTGAAAAAAAAATGTTTTTGAATACTTTAATACCTATAGGAGTAATTTTACTTGTTATAGCATTACTGATTTGTCGTGTGATTCCATGTGCTAAAACATTGGTCAGTATGACCATTGATAACGCTTTGAATGCTAATTACACTCTGATAAACCTTGAAGATGCTGATATAAATGGTTATGGGACACATTGGGAGGAATATGATGGTAATGAGCAATAGATAGAATGTAAGGTAAACAGGATGTGACTTTTGAATAGCCTTCTGAGGCACTTGTCTCTTTGAGACAAAAGTGGGCAATGTGAGAAATAGGCCTCAGATGGAACAATGTGACCTTGATGCTTGATTATCTGCTTTGTATGTTTTCGGCACTGTCTTGATCACAAAATGTACTTGACAAGAATGTACTTCTGTAAGCAAGAGGAAACAACCCCATATATGGAGGATTGAGAAAGTTCAAGGTAATGGGTGTAACCAGCCTTGTGTGACAAGAACCATATAAACCCCTTCCTTGCTTTTAATAAATCAAAGAACTGCTTGTGACATTGTCAGTGTATTTCTTCCCACCAGTAAATTCATCTCCCGATCGAAGAGTGGCTGCGAGGAAGGCAGAATAAAGCAGCCGAATTGTATTTGACTAACAAATATCTAGTTTATCCCAACATGAGCACACCCAAACAGAAATTGGAAAATTGGCAATATATTGTAAACAAAATACAAACCTGAAATATGTTCACTGATATAAAAGACAAACTTTTACATATGCAACATATTTCAATTCAAAAATGGTTTTCATATATTTACAGACTATATATTGTCCAAGATATTAGTTTTGAATTTACAAGTGCCATATGCTTTGGAAAATTTAATTGCCATTTCTAACTCAAACATTACTATGAGGGGAAAAAATCCTCAAGATATTGCTTTACAGTTTGGATTTCCCAAGAAAACATGAATTTATGAACAGTTAGCCTACCTCAAGGTCAGTGGTCTTCTCGCCACATGCTGCCATGTTACTTTTAGATGGTGAGCTCATGTAAAACTTTACCAAGTCATTTGACACCTTTCAATATTTTTTTCTTGAAGTTGGCCCACTCACAGTCCCTCTCCCCAACCTCAAATGTTTTCCACCAGTTGGATACAAAAACTAAGGATTAACCTAAGTTTTGGTAGGCTACAGAGTCAAACTAGCAAAAATAAATTGTAACATTAAGTTCTTATTGGAGTTCCTATCCACCCTTCATGTAATTTCAGACCTGTACAATTACTGTGGAACAAATTTTTAATTTGAAGAATCTTTATGCAGCTCTTGTCAAGCTCCAAAAATTCTAAAACCATACACTAGCTTGAGGAGAGGACCAAAACTTAAGTCTACTGTGTTCCGTTGTAGCCAGTTATTGACCAATATATGGTGTTCTTTTCCCTGAAGAAAAGTTTCATTAACAGGCAGGGGCACACATTCAACATGGCCTTAATGCTTCTGTAAAGGTGTAGGATATGCAAGTCAAATCCTTAAGACATGTTCACCACATTAAAATTGGCTTATGTTCTATTACAACAATGTTGGATTGTGCCAAAAAGGTGTTGAAAGCCAGTAAGTCAGCCAATAGCTTTAAAACTGGTAACCTAGTAAGTGGGGAGGGCCATACAAAGTCCAAATTGAGTTAATCCAGAAGCACTTTATGCTCCATTTCCAGCTGTTGCAGAACACTCAGCCCACATGCTCTGAGGAAGTACAACAGTGCCACATTCACACTGAAGGACATAGCACACATTTAAATCATTTTTGAAGTCTGATAATCACATTAAGTCATCAAGATTCCTGTCTTTACACCCCAAAATTTAAAGACCTCTTAAAAAAAACCCTTGTATCACTTGATATCAAATTAAGTCTTCCCAAACTTTAAGACATAGACTAAGGATCTGTGGGAACCCTGGATCCATTTTGGATGAACAGTTGGAACACTATCCAGAAAGGTAGTATTAGTCAAGAATGATGCCAAAGAAAGCTTGATCATTTAATGACAAGATGAGGCACACAGGATCAAGTAACACATGGAATACAATGAACAGTCAAAGACCATACAGGTTAAGGTTTTTGCATCTGATTGAGACAACGAGGCAAGTCCTGCCACTGGCCATCTAATCCACATGTGACATATGGTGAGCCAGTCATATCAAAGCCCTCCCTGCACATGAAGATCACGGTGTCTTTGGGCTTGTACGATGGACTCTCTCCATTTGTCAGCACTCCATTTGCCACCACAGGTGTGGAACAAGTCACTGATTAAGAAAACAAATTAGTTTTTAAAAGAATCACTACCAAACACTTCAACATGCTCTTAAAACTAAAACACCCCCCTCCACACACACCTTGTTCACAGGTGGGAACACTTGGGGTCCAGGAACCATCTGCTCCACAGCGGAGTTGCTGCGTTCCATTCAGCTTGTATCCAGGAGAGCAGGTGATCTGAACAGTGGTGTCAAACACAGCCTCAAGTGGGGAACCCTTTGTATTGGTCATTACCACACCATTGGTAATGTTAATGACTGGACATTGCACTGAGGAACCAGAAAGTGAGATCAGCAGTATGAAGTAAAATCACTTAATTTTTTTTTTTTTTTTAAAAAGCCACAGTTAGCAACACTTATTGCTTGTCAGATTTAATCAAAGTTAGACAAAATTACCCCTCTTAAAAAAGGTACTTTACAAGAACATAATTTGTAGATCTCATTATGCACTTGACTACATGCAATTCACTACTACCAAACACTGCTCAAAGACTACCTACCTGGCTCACAGGTGGGAACACTTGGGGTCCAAGAACCATCTGCTCCACAGCGGAGTTGCGCAGTTCCGTTCAGGCTAAATCCAGGGGAGCAGGTGATCTGAACAACGGTGTTCACAGCCTCAAGTGGGGAACCCTTAGCATTGACTACAAAACCATGTGGGACATCAATGATGGGACATTTTACAGAGGAACCAGAGACTGAGATATCAGCAGCATGTGGAGAACCTGAAATAAAATTTAATGAACAGTTGGGGGAAGAGAAATGATAAGTATGCACACTTCACAATAAGTCTCACCTGACCACATGTGACCGGATTTACCCCCTCCCAATTGACATGTGGCCTTCACTAGGCATGTGAATAACCCATTAATATAAACTTCAAATACACATGTTCTGCTTAGGCATGCAGTATAAAAACAGCCTCTCACCTCAACTGTACCACAACTGTTTAGCTCCTACTTTACCTAGCTTACAGGTGGGAACATTTGGTGTCCAGGAACCATCTGCACCACAGCGGAGTTGCGATGCTCCATTCAGTCTGAAACCAGGGGAGCAGGTGATCTGAACAATGGTGTCAAAAACAGCCTCATGCAGGGAACCCTTTGTATTGGTCATTACCACACCATTGGTGATGTTAATGACTGGACATTTCACTGGAGGAACCAGAAAGTGAGATCAGCAGCAGTGTATGAAGTTTAAAAAAAAAAAAAAAAAAAACCTAGTCAGCAAAATACACTTATTGCCTGTCAGATAGACTTAAATCCAAGTTAGACAAAATTACCCCTTTTAAAAATGTATTACAAGAACATTTGTAATCTCATGACACACTTCAGACTACATGCAATTCATTACTACCAAACACTGCTCAAAAGACTACCTACCTGGCTCACAGGTGGGAACACTTGGGGTCCAAGAACCATCTGTTCCACAGCGGAGTTGCGATGCTCCATTCAGTCTGAAACCAGGGGAGCAGGTGATCTGAACAGTGTTAAACACAGTCCCACGTGGCGACCCTTTAGCATAGAGTACAAGTCCATTGGCAACGTCAATGATTGGACACGTCACTGAGGAACCAGAGAGAGCAAAATATTGAAACAGTCACATGTAAACAAGGAGACTTGCAAAACAGCATACATTTCACTGAAGCCCAAAAGACCCTTTAAAAATGCAAAACGCCCTGCCCTTGCACACTGAAGATCACCTACCAGGCTTACAGGTGGGAACATTTGGTGTCCAGGAACCATCTGCACCACAGCGGAGTTGTGATGCTCCATTCAGTCTGAATCCAGGGGAGCAGGTGATCCGAACAACGGTGTTCAACACCGCCTCACGTAGAGAACCCTTAGCATTGACTACAAAACCATGTGGGACATCAATGATGGGACATTTTACAGCAGAACCAGCGACTGAGATGTCAGCAGGATGTGGAGAACCTGAAATAATTTAGAAACAGATTTAACAGTTGGGGGGGGGGGGGGGGCTCTCCACATACACTTCGATAAGTCTCAGCTGACCACATGATGATTACTCCCACCCACCCTCCCAAATGACATGCAGCCTTCACTAGCAGTGAATAATCCATCAATATGGACTTCAAATACACATTCTGCTTAAGCATGCGGTATAAGAACAGCTGTTCACCTCAACTGTACAGCTCCTACTTTACCTGGCTCACAGGTGGGAACATTTGGTGTCCAAGAACCATCTGCTCCACAGCGGAGTTGTGATGCTCCATTCAGTCTGAATCCAGGGGAGCAGGTGATCCGAACAACGGTGTTCAACACCGCCTCACGTAGAGAACCCTTAGCATTGACTACAAAACCATGTGGGACATCAATGACAGGACATTTTACAGCAGAACCAGCAACTGAGATGTCAGCAGCATGTGGAGAACCTGAAATAATTTAGAAATAGATTTAATGAACAAAGTGGAATTTCTATTTAGAGAAAAAGTGCACCTTGAGAAGTCACAGCTGACCACGTTATGATTACCCCCACCCACCCTCCCAAATGAGGTGTGGCCTTCACGAGCAGTGTGGCTAATCCTTTAATATGGACTTAAAATACACGTTCTGCTTATACACTGCTTAGGCCGTTTTTATACCACATGCCTTTCACCTCAACTATTTAGCTCCTACTTAACCTAGCTTACAGGTGGGAACACTTGGGGTCCAAGAACCATCTGCTCCACAGCGGAGTTGCGACGCTCCATTCAGTCTGAATCCAGGGGAGCAGGTGATCCGAACAACGCTGTTCGACACAGCCTCACGTAGAGAACCCTTAGCATTGACTACAAAACCATGTGGGACATCAATGATGGGACATTTTACAGAGGAACCAGTGACTGAGATATCAGCAGCATGTGGAGAACCTGAAATAATTTAAAAACAGATTTAATGAACAAAGCATGTGTCTGAATAATTCCCATCAATCTTTTAAGTCTAAGAGAGCAGACAGCTCTTAGGCTCACATTTCAGGTTCAAGGCTGTCCACTGTCCATCCATACAAAACGATATTGGACTACCACCTGCTTGCATGTGACCAGGAGCACATTTATACACAATTTTGTCTCCGTGTCTGAATACCAAAGCAAGAAGGTATTTGTTGTCCAGCAGCTTGTCTGGATATTTCCTTGGTTCACCACACTGTTTATTTGTTTGAACCACTGAAACAGATACAGAAAGAGTTGAAGCATAACTCAACAAATAAGCTGAACTAATAAAAGTTGATTCAAAACCTAATGTTACTGCCCCCTCACATGTGAAACTGGGCATTATTATTTGCACTTTTAGTCTGCAAGCAAACGACTAATTGTGGGTTGTGAAAACAGTTCCTCACCTACACAGGACACAAACACAAATATCAATATAGTCCTCCAAACATTTGCCATTTCCACAAATATCCCCATATCTATGTCAGATTAAATGCAGGACTCCTTCGGATCCAAAACATACAATCCAATTGGCACACTGTCTGTCTTAAATAGTGTGTGAGATCGCTTACACATGCACAGACATTGCCAATCAAGCAATTATTCAATCAAAAGCAAGTTAACTGATTACTCTCTGCGCATGCGCTGTAAATCTCTTGCTCTTTCTGCCCACATGTTGCTAGGATGAAAGAGGCGGGAACAGAAGAATCACTGATGAATATCTAGGATGTTTTTAACAACTGATTTTGAGGTATGAAAGATATTTTTTTGTTTGTCTAAAACTTTCAAACACTACACCAAAGATTTGATGTCTTCAAATTTAAACAATATCTAGTTTATCCAGCACACCCAAACAGAAATAGGAATAATGGCAATATACTGTAAGCAAAATACAAATCTGAAATATAAATTAGGGTGACCATACGTCCTCTTTTTCCTGGACATGTCCTCTTTTTTGGACCTTAAAAAAGCGTCCGGCCGAGATTTCTGAATTTGCGAAAATGTCCGGGATTCAGCTTTAGTTGCATTATGATGTGCATCTGGTCTATACTTCATTGTGTGTGCGCGCATATTTGCATTGCTTTAACCCCTTTTTGTAAGTCCCGCCTTCTCGCACACCAATTGGTCGATTATAAGAGGCTTGCAGCAACTATTGGCCAAATTCCTGCCTGTCAATCTCTCCGCGAACGCGCGAAGCGCTGTTGTGTTCGGCATCAAATAGTTGCTTGACAGTAGCATCAAATGACAGCTGAGTGGAAACAATGCCCAAACGAAAGTGCAAATTTACAGAAGATTTGCAAAAAAAAATTCCCATGCTTTCGTCCGGGTTGAGATCTGTGGGAAGCAGAATGTATGACGTAAAGCTGGCACTTATGTGTCAGTTGCTAATAAAGGTGCAAGTGATTTAGAAGCACACATTAACTGCGAAGCATAAAGGGTCAGCAAAAGGTGAAAGTTCATCAGGTAAATTAACGGACTACTTTTTGCGACCAGGTAAAATTGTTATCTCATTGCTGTTTTCCATGGCCATTCAAAATAATAGTAAATGAAGGTACACTCATGGCATCAAATATTTTATTTTAGTACATGGACATTCAAAAGAATGTTGGAAATGTTTATTTATTTATATATATTTATGTTATGCTAATAGAGTGTCTTTTTCACTGTATTAAAGTTTGCATTCATAATAACACTGTTTTGAACCCTATTATTCCTTCGGCCATGTCCTCGCCAGCTGATTCTCCCTGCTTCCTGGGTACCTGGGTAGGATGAGGAGAGGGGAGGGGAGGGTAGAGGAAAAGAGGGCGGGAGAGGCAGAGAAAAAGAGAGAGAGAGAGAGAGAGAGAGAGAGAGAAAAGAAAAAAAAACTCAGGCTCCCGACCACGCCGCCATTCGGTCCTCGGCCAGCTGGGCAGCTGTCCTCCACGATGCCGGGCGATGGCACTGGACCTCACCTCCTGGTGGACGGCAGCGAGCTCCCCTGCCTCCTGGCAGGCATCAGCGGCTGCTCCACCTCCTGGCAGATGGCAGCGAGTTGATGGTGGCCTTTGAAAGCCCTGGTCCAAATTCCAGACATGAACTGTCAATTGACAGTGTCTGTATATCACCAACCCATTTAACTGAGGCCAGAGCCAACAGAAGTACGGTCTTTAGAGAAAGCACACGCAACTCAACGGATTCCAATCGAGTGGAGGGCTTGTGAGCTCCCTCAGTTGCAGATTTAAATTCCAGGGTAGGAATTTAGCAGAGCGTGGGGGGTTCAAGCACCTCGTTCCCCTAAGGAACTTTATGATCAGATCATGTCTGCCTATAGAGGGGCCAGCCTCTGGGGTGTAAAATGCCTAGATAGTCGCTACATAGACCTTAAGTGTTGATGAGTAAGAGCTGTGTCCAGCCACTCTTGAAGGAATGTAAGAATTTCCACTATGGAGCAATTCACTGGATCCTTGCTGTGTGAGGAGCACCAATCTGCAAACACATGCCATTTTAGTGCATAGAGGCATCTTGTGGATGGTGCTCTAGCCTGCAAAATGGTGTTTTATTACCGACTGAGCCAATTCTGGCTTGTTCGCTGTGCTCTGTTCAAAGGCCACACGTGTAGGTTCCACAGCTCTGGCTTGGGATGCCGAATCGTGCCCAGCGCTTGAGCCGCAATCGGTCCCTGGCGCAAAAGCATGTCTGCTCCACAGTTCAAGCAGACCGGGACATATAGTACTGTGCAAAAGTCTTAGGCACATAAGATGTTTCACAAAAGCATTTGTCTTAAGATGGTTATTTTTATCTTCAGCTTTAGTGTCAATAGGAAATATAAATGTTAGACTCCCAAACATTACTTTTGCAAATAGAAAAGATTAGATTAGGAGAACAGGAAGCCCTGCAACAGATGTCATGGCCCCCACAAAGCCCCCCACAGAACAGTCTGAGATTACATAAAGAGACAGAAGCAATTGAGACAGCCTAAATTGATAATAGAACTGTGGTGAATTCTCCAAGAAGCTTGGTACATCCTATCTGCCAACAACCAAGAAAAACTGTGTCCAGGTGTACCTAGGAGATTTGGTGCTGTTTTAAAGGCAAAGGTGGTCACACTGAATATTGATTTAGCCTTTTTTTTATGTTTACTGGACTTTGTATGACATTAAGTGATAAATGAAAACTATTTATGTCATTATTTTTGAAGACATTCTCACTATGCAACATATTTTTAGGCATAAGTGCCTAATAAATTTGCACAGTACTGTTGTTTGTAGGAAAAGTAGATGGTGCTCGCTCATTGGTAGAGAGCAAGTTCCACCCTTGCGATTTATGTATGCCAGCACTGACATGTTGTCTGACCAGATCAGAATGTGATGATTCGCTTAGTCAGAATGAAAAGCCTTCATGGCTAAGAAGACAACCAGCAGTTCCAGGCAGTTTATGTGCCACACCCGTTTCGCACCTGTCCAGGTGCCGAAAGCTTGGCATCCGTCGCACAGTGTGCCACAGCCTGTGTTGGGCACATCCGTGGTCACCACTTTTCACCTGAAAACCTGACCCAGCATAATACCCTGCTGATAAAAGTTTGGAGCTGTCCATGGTGCTAGAGCAGCCAGACAGCGGCGAGTCACAGTGACATGCATGCACCCTTGGTGCCAGGCATGCTGTGGCACGTGATGTTTGAGCCAGCACTGGAGAGGTCTGATGTGTAAAAGACCTAACGGTGGAAATGCTTTCCCCAGTTTGAACTGAAACACACTGATGAATGGTCCGAACATACTCACTTGTGAGGTGCACTTGCATGCTCACGGAGTCGAGTCTAATTCCCAAAAAGGAGATTTGTTTGCTGGGAGAAAGTGTGCCTTTCTCCCAGTTGACATTGAGACTTAGGCTGTTCAAATGGTGAAGTATCAAGTCTCTGTGCTCACACAACAGAACCTCTGATTGGGCTATTAATAGCCAATCGTTGAGGTAATTCAGACCAGTCCTGTGGGTAGATGTGAGATAAGATCTGTTTCCGAGTTAACATTTTGAATGGGCATTTTGCAAGTGCGCGATTCAAACTTTTCAGATCTTAAATTGGTCGAAGCCTGCCATCTTTTTTGGGAATGAGAAAAAAGCAGCTGTAAAACCCTTTGTGGACATGGCATTCCAGAACAATCTCTATCGTGTTTTTTGCGAGGAGATTGTAAATGTCTGCCTGTAACAGTGCCGCATCTCGTGACGGAACCGTGGACGGTAGAATGCCGTTGAAGTGAGGTGGCCGGCATGCATACTGGATCGTTTAACCATGTTCGATCATATTTTGCACCCAATCTGACACACCCGTGAGAGCTCGACATGCGTCCGTGTAATGAGACAGCGGGTGCATCGGTTTGCTCACTATAGGAGGTAAAGTGCCGCTCGCCATAGGGAAGCGGTTGTGCATAGTGTGTGGGGTTTGAGAAGCGTGAAGAGAAATTGAGCTCTCCCTTTGAAAATGTATGTGTGTCTCATGCAGCTGCAACAAGCCCTTTTCTTATACTTTTTTATTTGTACACAACACACAGAAACATTTTGCATAACATTACCCCGCGAACTTCGGCAGGGAGGGGGAGTGGAACAGCGTGTCAAACCGGGCTTTCTTCAGATCTGGGCCCTCCTTCTCTTTAAAAACTTCAGGGTTTGGGGCTTGCTCATCTATATCGTTGTGAAGCTTGGCCTGGAAGACTTGAAACACCGCTATGCTATGGAGTGCAGAGCCGGCCTGGCCCGCTGCTGTATAAGCTCGTCCAGCCAGTGCGGACGTCAGTCGACACAGCTTGGAGGGGTGGGCAAGGCAGGACTTCTATCCCATAGTGGCAGTTGGGCAGAGATAGGCTGCAGTCCCCTCTTCAATAGGGTGAAGCTTCAAATATCCCTTCATCTCTGCATGGTCCACTTTCATTAGAACTGCAGCTGCGAGGACGCGAAGGAGCTCTCTGTGAGTGGCCTGTGAACGTCCCTCACCCTCGCTGGGGGAAGGGGTGGCAACATCCTCCGTGGACCGTTCGCACATGTCTGATGCTGCGAGGGATATGGCATCATCTCCGCCTTCAGAACCGCCAACAAGGAACCAGCAGCGAGGTGGAGAGAGTTAGGCGATGAATCGTCCTGTTGCGTCTGCAGTGAAGTCCCGTCCGCTGAAGGGTGTATGTCGACATCGAAGAGGGCTTTTCAAGATGAGATTTAGTCGTGGTCAAAACGAGAAAATGTCGGTCTTAAAGGAAGGAAATTCTGAAGAAATGGTGATCTAGCACCCACTTATATAGGCCAACTGCACATGTAAAGGGACGGGGCTCAAACACCATTGGAGGGATTGGCGTTATTATTAGTGGTCAACAGATGTGGGTTTTTTAATGGCCAATGCTGATATCCAGAGAGCAGGGTGGCCGATAGATCGATACAATGCCGGTATATAACAATTTAATATCATAAATAACAAACATAATATTGCAAAAAAAATAAAATAATAAACTCTTATTTAGCACTATATTTACTCAGTTTCACACAAAACATTAACTTTGTAAAAAAGAATCTAAAAAAAATATTGTATTTTAAATGGGAGGTAGCAGTTTCTTCTGGGGAAATGAATGTGGGTAGGACTTCCTCCGGAAGTCGTTCTACAACATTCCCTAGCTCTGGCTGCAGTCATTTTAAGACCCTGTTTACAGCTGGTAATACGACGTGTTTCGGATGATCCAATCGCAAAGGTCAGCGCTAAATATAGTGTAAACGGGGTGCAAAATGTTTTGTGATTGGACACATGCAGAGGTAGTAAAAAACCACATCGCATTTTTGGTTTAAAACGGCGTCCTGATGCATCCCGGACAGCAGCAAAGCACCACCTCTCACCAGTCAATCACCCACCAAACAGAGGGTTTGGTCTTTCTCCATTCAAGTAGATAGGAGCTGCACTTTTATGACTGGAAATAACCTCCCAAGAGCATTCCAAACATGGCCGACTGTGGACTGACTTACTACAATGACTTTGGTTGCACTCACACACTCCTGCGGATCCAGCATGAGAAGCAGCAGTCTCCTGACTGTTAAAACGGCCTGGATCACCTGCTTGGATTATCATCATGATTTGTGAATGAGAGGAACTTTTGATCCTGAAGTTTTTGATTCTGGCTGATAGAGTAAGCGCTTCAGACGAAGATATTAGATGAGTGCTCGATGGGAAGAAAATGCTGGATTTTTGTGAGGTTTGTGACGTATGTTTAAGTGAATTATCTTTATATTTGCAGATGTCTATAATAGAAGCTTTATTTATATTTGCCATTTATCATTAGAAAAGTGACAGGGAACTGTTGAGAGACTGTTAGAATATGTGCTTCATAGGAAGATTTATATTAGGTTGATTGATATTTGCCATTTTATCATTAGAAAAGACAATTAAAAGTCACATTGAACTGTTAAGGAGAGGGTGAATGAAACAGGCAGGCACTTTAATATGAGCTCAAATGCATCTGCCACAGCTCTGATATGCGGACCATTTAAATGAGACTGTGTTGCACACCGGTCTATTATTGTAGTAACACGATTCACGTAACAAGAAAACGAACCGTGACTGGTCATTTACATGTCTCAGTTGCTTCACATGCAAACAGGCAATTCTCAGCACCCTCAAGAAACAAATCGGCCAAAGCGGAAAATTTATTGGCCAATGCTATAATGAAAAAAAGTCAGAATATCAGCCAATTTATCGGCCTCTGCGATATATCGGTCGACCACTAGTTATTATACAAGGGCTTCAGTTTGGTCATCAGAGAAGGAATTTCATAAAGCATTTACTGCAATGTCGAGTGAACTGTAATTTATTTCACCCAGTTGGAATAAAATTCCATGACTTTATTCACACATTGGCATCTGAACATACAAAATTTGTTAAGATAAATTTTTATAAGATTTTGTTTTATTTAACTTTGTTACACCAGTGGTGTTACCAGTCTAAAGTGACCGGCCGTTGGAAATGAATGGATTAGACTACAGAATACAAATTACAGACTACAGAATAAAGGGAAAGACTTGAGGGTAATGGTTATATTTTGAATAATTGATAATCATTATTTGATGATTAGAGGTAATGGTTATAAGTTTGATTATTTGATAATCATTATCAAATTTATTTGTATAGCGCTTAACACACATCGTTTCAGAGCAGCTTTACAGGAAATCATGCATTAACCAAAAAAATTAAACTAATATCTATAAAGTGATAACTGTGTAGTTTGATTAAATATGATTGTAAAGTGCGTATAAAAATTAAATAATTGTATTTATAACCCCAGTGAGTAAGCTGAAGGCAACTGTGGCAAGGAACACAAAACTCCATAAGATGTTGGTTAATGGAGAAAAATAACCTTGGGAGAAACCAGACTCACTGTGGGGGCCAGTTCCCCTCTGGCTGAACAACATTTAATGCCAATTAGTTATTTGTGTGCAGTGCAAGTCATGGTTTTTGTAAATTAAGTCAGCGTTAAGGGCCAGTGTTTAAAAAAATATTTTTTATTAACTAAGATTAATGACTAATATCTTTGAAGTCCATCCTGGATTAACTGCAGAAGTTCACATAGATGTATTGTCCTTTGTTAGTTGGCTAATAAAGGTTTTTGTTGGCAATTAATTTATAGTCTATGTATTCCATTTCAAGAGTGTAATCCATCAATAGACAAAGGTGATGCAGGCAGAGTTCAATGAGATGCATCACAGTTCAACTGGCAGGTCATTTCGGTGAGATCCATCTTAAGTCCAAGGTTCAGGCAGTGGGATATGAAGTATCCAATGTCTTTCAGTTGGAGTTGACATCAGTTCATCCTCTGAAGTCAAAAGACTGAAGTGATGTCTGGCTAGCACTGGCTGTAGTTTGTCACCATCACTCAGCGACACATAGCGGTGGAGTCCGACACCGAGCAGGAACGAAGCTGGATCTGGATGGCTCTGGTAACCTCGGGATATGAATCCAGAGGTTGAGACATGGAAACAAATAGAATATTATTAGCGTAGATGCCATTCAATTTTATGCAGAGTTATAGATCATGATAGATGTTTCTGGTTCTGGCAGACCTAACTAAAGCAGCCTAATTGTGAGTTGGATAAATTAGGTGTATGCTTGGCTAAATAGAGGAGTCTTTTGTCTAGACTTAAACTGTGTCTGCATCCCAAACAGTGTTAGGGAGACTATTCCATAGTTTAGGAGCCAAGTATGAAAAGGATCTACCTGCTTTTGATATTCTAGGAATTAACAAGCCAGAATTTTGTGATCGTAATGAACATGACTGAATATAGTGTCAGAAGGTCATTTAAGTACTGTGGAGTTAGGCCATTCAAAGCTTAGTATGTAGTTAACAGAATTTTAATACTAAACTTTTCAATTATTTACCATCAATTATTGCATTATCATTAACCACATTTCACATTTCGTATGTCATACTGGGATGGTATGAGGGAGTAAATGAAAATTAGTTCCACAATCTGCACGTACTGAAATAGGAAGAAACATGTCCCTTAAGTTTTAGCTAATAGTTGGCTGACTAGATATTTAGTGTTAAAATAAGAGAATACAAGAGCTTTTTTGCTCTGTGGTTAGCCTCAATTAGAATTGGAAATGAAAGGACTTCAGACCTTCAGTAGCAACCTCCCTTCAGTCGTCTTACATGCAGTCTCAAACTGTTCTTAACCCGCTTCTGAGGAATATCAATTTTCTTAATGTCAAATTCTTTAGACATAGTCAATTGTTAGTCATTGAGCATTTAAGGATCAGTTTTGCACATTAAAATCTGAGTGCAAACTGAAGTGCTCCACAAGATGCCCTTTAGTTTCACAGCTAAGAGTGTTCAATCCTGAATGCATTTTCTGATTTGCAGTATATAACATGGAAACCACTTGGCATCAGTCAAACCTGTTGCAGTACATCAGTAACCATACAAATGAAAGGAGTAACATAACTACTAAATGGTCTCTTCCCCTCACACAAAGCTATCTTATGAAGACTTTGAATAGTAATGCTTTCAGCTATTGTTTGCTTGACAGCCCAGTGTCACCAGTTGGTTTCATTGTGTGGAAAAGATCTTTGCATTTCACAGAAAGAAAGTCATGTGACTGACCATCTCATTTGTCAAACAATCCATCTACAAAAATACAATATCCAGAAAGGTTGTTTGTATTGGTCAAGAACGAGGCCAAATAAGATAAAGCTTGATCATTTAATGACAAACAGGATCAAGTAACATTGAATACAATGAACAGTCAAATTATACATGTTAAGGTTTGCCACTGGTTGAGACAAGGCAAGGCTTTCTCCTGGCCATCTAGTCCACATGTGACATACGGTGAGCCAGTCATATCAAAGCTCCAACTGCACATGAAGATCAGTGTCTTTGGGTTTGGACAATGGCCTCACTACATTTGCCACCACATGTGTGGAACAAGTCACCAATACAAAACCAGAGAAACAACGCATTCGTTTTTAAATAAGATCACTAGCAAACACTTCAGCACAGCTTAAAAAATAATTATAATAATACAAAATAAAAAAAAAACGCACACTGAAGATCACCTACCTGGCTCACATGTGGGAACACCTGGTGTCCAGGAACCATCTGCTCCACAGCGGAGTTGCTGTGGTCCATTCAGCTTGTATCCAGGAGAGCATGTGATCTGAACAACTGTGTCAAACACAACCTCTTTTGGGGCAACCTGACCATCAATGGCTGGACATTTCACTGGAAGCACCAGAGAGATTGATTGAGCAGCAGGCAAATAAAAAACTGAAAGTGCCATTTGTGTGCCTCCCACTGCACATAACTTGCTTCATAGGATCCCTAAACAATGGTCAACTAGTTCATCATTTCTGTTGCTTCATAAAAGCCTCTCTTGCAAAAAAATTAATGTTGAGAAATGGGCATACGGTGAATTACAGCAGCAAACAGAGCCACACTGCTTGTAAAAACTGTAAACGGTTCATTTGCATGCCAATATAAACAAGCCTTACACCCGAAATCCCTAGCACACCTAAAAGATCACCTACCTTGCTCACAAGTGGGAACATCTGGCATCCAGGAAGCATCAGCTCCACAGTGAAGTGACTGTGCTCCATTTAGGGTGAATCCAGGAGAGCAGGTGATCTGAAAAACTGTCTCAAACACAGCCCCACGTGGCGAACGAGAGAGAGAGTTTAAGCACAACTCCATAAATAAGCTTAACTAATAAAGATTGACATAAACCTAATGTTACTGCCCCAATCACATGTGACACTGGGTGACAGTATTGTTTATCCCGAAATGAGCACACACATACAGAAATCTGATATGGCATGAATGAAATACCCTATGTTGTTACATGAAAGTCACGAACTTGTAGGCCAACATACACTATATTGCCAAAAGTATTCGCTCACCCATCCAAATAATTGAATTCAGATGTTCCAATCATTTCCATGGCCACAGGTGTATAAAATGAAGCACCTAGGCATGCAGACTGCTTCTACAAACATTTGTGAAAGAATGGGCCGCTCTCAGGAGCTCAGTGATTCCAGCGTGGTACTGTGATAGGATGCCACCTGTGCAACAAGTCCAGTCGTGAAATTTCCTCGCTACTAAATATTTCACAGTCAACTGACAGTGGTATTATGGCAAAGTGGAAGCGATTGGGAATGACAGCAACTCAGCCATGAAGTGGTAGGCCACGTAAAATGACAGAGCGGGGTCAGCGGATGCTGAGGCGCATAGTGTGCTGAGGTCGCCAACTTTCTGCAGAGTCAATCGCTACAGACCTCCAAAGTTCATGTGGCCTTCAGATTAGCTCAAGAACAGTGCGTAGAGAGCTTCATGGAATGGGTTTCCATGGCCGAGCAGCTGCATCCAAGCCATACATCACCAAGTGCAATGCAAAGCGTCAGATGCAGTGGTGTAAAGCACGCCGCCACTGGACTCTAGAGCAGTGGAGATGCGTTCTCTGGAGTGACAAATCACGCTTCTCCATCTGGCAATCTGATGGACGAGTCTGGGTTTGGTGGTTGCCAGGAGAACGGTACTTGTCTGACTGCATTGTGCCAACTGTGAAGTTTGGTGGAGGGGGATTATGGTGTGGGGTTGTTTTTCAGGAGCTGGGCTTGGCCCCTTAGTTCCAGTGAAAGGAACTCTGAATGCTTCAGCATACCAAGAGATTTTGGACAATTCCATGCTCCCAACTTTGTGGGAACAGTTTGGGGATGGCCCCTTCCTGTTCCAACATGACTGCGCACCAGTGCACAAAGCAAGGTCCATAAAGACATGGATGAGCGAGTTTGGTGTGGAAGAACTTGACTGGCCTGCACAGAGTCCTGACCTCAACCCGATAGAGCACCTTTGGGATGAATTAGAGCGAAGACTGCGAGCCAGGCCTTCTCGTCCAACATCAGTGTCTGACCTCACAAATGCGCTTCTGGAAGAATGGTCAAAAATTCCCATAAACACACTCCTAAACCTTGTGGAAAGCCTTCCCAGAAGAGTTGAAACTGTTATAGCTGCAAAGGGTGGGCCAACGTCATATTAAAGCCTATGGATTAAGAATGGGATGTCACTTAAGTTCATATGCGTCTAAAGGCAGATGAGCGAATACTTTTGGCAATATAGTGTATATGCAAAATATATGGCAAAATGTTTTCATATGTAACATTTTCCCATGTATTAGTGTAAAAACATATGCTCTAATCTATTAACTGTATATATATATATAAAACACACAGTATATTTTCTAACTTGTATTACTAAGAAATGTGCAAAAAATTTAATTCAAAATATTGCTTTTATTTTTTACAGTTTGGATTTCCCATGAAAATATCACAATAAAAGTTAAGAGCATTTAGCCTACCTCAATGTGAGTGGTCTTCTCACGACATGCTTGTTACATTTAGATAGATGGTGAGTTCATGTAAAACTTCTTTTACCAAGTCTGTGGAGGCGAGGGCATGGCTGAGCGTTCGTCCGGGAAGAGGGGAAGCGGTAAGGGTTTTCAACTGAGATGAATTGCTGATAATTTTAATTTCTATGTTAACAGTGAGAGGCGGGGAGATAAAAGTCAGCCCAGAACCCCAGAGAGGGAGATAGCCGAGCCTGCAAGTGTGTGTGTGTCCGTGCAGCCTGCAGTATAGAGTGTGACATTTGCTTTAAGTTGTAAAAATAAATACCTTTTGAGTTGGATTCGTTGTGTCCGCTTCCTCCTTCCCCTCCACGAACAAACCTTGGTACAAAGTCACTTGACCATTTCTGACCCGGGATAGGTAGATAATAATTTTTAAATACCGCATATTTAGTACCGTTTTTAGTACGGGAAGGACTTTGTCAACAACGATCAAAATAAGCATAATACATTTGTTTCAGAATCTTATATAAAACTGTTAACTTTTTTGCATTTGTAGGTCAATTTTGACCAGGGCATCAACTGTGGCTTTACACATGATATTATGTAGATTTTCTTGTACATCTATGAATTAGATTTTCTTATAAACACTTCACTTACATTTTGGCTCTTTCCCATACTCACACACTTTTTTTTTTTTTTAATCTCTCACTGGGACTGCATCATACACATACAGACACACACATTCCTGTACAAAACAGACATGACAGATGTAACAAACATAAAAAACTAAATCAAAGGTACTACTGTCTAAAGGGGGTGTGGTGAGAGTAAAAGTTCATGCACACATTAGTCTAAATAGGGCTTGAAAGAGGAAATTGTCCACATTTTACTCTCCAGCCGCCTGATGCCGAACCAGCTTACAGCATACTCACACATCAACATTCGGCAGTTCATGCAAGTAAATAGAACAGATTGTGCTTAAAAACATAGTAAAGAAGTATTAATATATATTTGAGTTGTACAGTTGTTTTGATGGTTTAGTTGAAAAAGAATATGTCGGTTTCATAATTTTTGACCACCCAAGTTGTACTGAGCAGTTATGAGTAACAGGAAATACATTCAAGTTAATGCATATTTTGACATTTCAAAGAATTTCTACATTTTAATATTTCTAAAAAAAATGGCATATTAATTAATAACTTTTATATTTGTCAGTTAACATGTCAAAAATATCCATCTTTTTACGTGCATAAACAGTTAAGAACCTATTAATGACTTACAATATAGTTTTAGATGAAAACCATTGGGTTATGAATGATTTATAAGATAAGGGTAAGACAAAGGCTGCAATTACAGCATATAAGTGGACAACATTTTGTTCTGCATGGGCTGGGTTGTCCTTATTGGTGGCCACCATGTTGAGATCATGTGACCAGCTTAATAAATTAAAGTACATTTAAAACAAACAAACAAAAAAACAAAACAAAAAAACAATTCTGTAAAATATGGGACTAAACAAAACTCAAAACTTTATAAAAAAATACATTTAGAACCAAACGATAGGCCTGTCAACAGGGCTGAAAAAGTGAACTAAAATTTTTCACAGAATTATACAAAAAAAAAAAAAAAAAAAAAAATCTAAATATGTATTAAAGACATTATTTCAGGTAGGGGGAACGTCTCCTACGTCCACAAGAGGGTGCAACAAATTCACATAAACCAATCAGCACCGCATTATAGCGATTGTTTATTGCAAAGAACATGTCTGGGTGTTAACAAATGTGCTTAAAATGATAATGACAAATGATTTAGCCAGTTCTTATTCAGTATATTCAATGTAAAATATTAAGTAGAAAAATTAAAACGAGAAAAGAAACGGTTCTTTGTTAAATTAATGTTGCACAGTTGCCTATTCCGGTGCCATAGTACTCATAATACCGGCGGTAACACAGTGTTTGTCATTAAATACAGTTGCATGTACAGTACGTACCTAATGCTTATGCAATGGCTTGAAAATGCTAATCAGAGAGCAAGACATAGTCAAGGCACAACCACCAAAGACCTCCACCTCTGGGTACCATTCACTCAACGTCTGTCTTTTCCATGCAAGCATGCCCTAGACGGACGTCTTTGACCACTGGGTCTCGCTATTTTTTCAGCATCTAGTGCAGTAACGATGCGTTTTTTAGATGCTGTGTCAATTTAAATGAAAATCCAATGTTAAAAACGTGTCTCGAGACACCCACATTCCATTTCATTTTCACATTTTAAACCAAAAATTGTAAGACAGTGCTTGGCACACATCCAAAATTCGAATGCTCATTTTAGCGCATTTTTATTTTCAATTTAATAATAAAAGTTTGAATTTCAGTTTGACAGACTTACCACATATTTTATTTTGTTTAGAAAATCCATATACGTTTCAGAAAATGAAAAATACATTCTAAACCTCCATCATTTTAGCCAAATATTTTATTCACACAAGGAGCACGATTACATGTATGTTCTTACACGGTTATGCTTAATTAGCCGACAACACCTGCGGTCATGTAAATGCAATGAACTGCCTTCCTTTATCGGTGTAAAGGCCATAAATGGCTTATTAATCAAATGGGGATCAGGCTTGATGAAAACACACAAAAAAAAAAAAAAAAAATCCCCCCACCAAGATTATCTTGAAGAAAAACACAATTTGTGCATGTTGTTAAACTGTAGTTGAGGTTGAAAACGCTCAGATTACGAATGTAACCTTGCATCAGTTGCTGACACTAAGGGGGACTCCTCGCAGAAGAGACTAACTCTGAAGCCCTTTACGATCATTGGGTATACGGTGAGAAGTATGGCGGGAAGAGAGAATGAAAGCGAGCCAAGAGCATAGCGTCTTGAGTTTCATGCATTCACAGTGAAAACCGACATAATTGTGATATGATCTGTGGATGTTTCTTTTGTACAAAAAAAAAAAAAAAACAAGTGAAGGATAGACACTTGATCACATTGTTGCTCAAGTATTCTTACCTCTATCCTCATTTCCTAATATCCTTCATATGTTAGGAATTTACAAGCTTTCTACATTATGTGTACCTTGACATTTGGTAGGAAATAAAATGTATTCGCTGAAAATGTTAAGGAAATCACCAATTTGATACTGCTTTGTCCGTTTTTTTTTTTTTTATTTGAGGCACGACTGAAACTCCTGATGAATGCAACAAGAATAAACTATGGTGATCCAGACTTGACACAGATGGACTACAACTTCCATTAGCCTGTGAAAACCAACACCTGTGGACTACAAATCCCTTTAAACCAAAAAATAAAATCGACAGTCAGTTACTACTCTAAAAAGAAACTGATTTAAACTTTGAAAAAGAAAAGATAAGAGGAAATGTTTAATTGCCTCATACATTTATTTCATACAGTCATTTTAGGAGTGCAGCTTTTTTTTTCTTTTTCTAAAGGATAAAGGCGTTAGGCACCTTTACTTATTACATAAAAAAAAAAAAAAATCTTAATGTTTGTCATTGAGTATTAACACCAAGATGAAGAAAAAAACAACCTTACATTACTTACATAATCTAAAAGCTCTAAAATCTAGCAATCAGGACAAAGAAATATGGCCCTGTAATTTTGCTAATAGTAAGCTGACTACATATTTAAAGGGATAGGTCACCCAAAATTGTAAATTCTCTCATTTACTCACCCTCATTCCATCCCAGATGTATGACTTTCTTCTGCTGAACAGAAATAAAGATTTTTAGAAGTTCTCAGCTCTGTTGATCCTTTCAATGCAAATTAATGGTGGCCAGAAATGTGAAGGTCAAAAAAGTGGATGAAAACAGCATAAAAGACTCCAGTGGTTAAATCCATATCTTCAAAAGCGATATAAGTGTGGGTGAGAGAATATTTGAGTCCTCTTTTACTACAAATCTCCACTTTAACATCTGAAAGTGGCATGTGGTGCCTGTTTTGTTTCACTTTCACAACTGAAAGTGAAAGTGGAGATTTAGAGTAAAAAAAAAAGAAAAGAAAAAAAAGCCTTAGATATTGATCGGTTTCTTACCCACATCTATCATATCGCTTTTGAAGATATGGATTTAACCACTGGAGTCTTCTGGATTACTTTTATACTGCTTTTTGGACCTTCAGATTTCTGGCCACCATTCACTTGCATTGAAAAGGACCAGAGCTGAGATATTCTTCTAAAATCTCAGTGTTCTGCAGAAGAAAGTCAAACACATCTGGGATGGCATGAGGGTGAGTAAATGAGAGAAGTTTTCATTTTTAGGTGAATCATCCCTTCAAAAGTGTGGTGAAATTAGTTAAGAAAGAAACACATTCTCAAGAACTGTTACTTCCCAAAAAATGTAGTGTGAATAGAGTAAAAGTACCTGTCCTAAACACTACTCAAGAGTAAAAGAGTGGCTCATTTAAAAGTACTCATGTGTAGTGAGTATTAAGTTGCAAAAGCTATGCCTGCTTATAATAAACACTGTATGCTGCAATTTAAATATGTAGCATAAATTCACATTCCCTTTTATTGTTGTTTGTCAGAAATCAAATATATAGCTTAGCCTTATCTATGATAAACACTACATGTACTGTATCTGCTTCCAAAAAATAACAGGGAGACATGATTACAGAGATGAAAGTTCAATACACTGATCACCATTTTAAATCGTAACATATGAAACAATTACATTGAAATCAGTTTGTGTAGGGTCTAAATTGCCCTTAATGTAGAGAGAAAACAATGCAAAGAATGCAAAAACCAATAAAAAAACAGAAATCTGTCACTTAGCATGTCATGTCCCACACAATAGAGGAAACATAGAGCAGGGGTGGGCAAAGTGTTTTGGTACAGGGGCCACATAGGGCTTTTAGTACATGGGGGGGCCACCTTGTATTCCTTTTGAGATAAAATGTTCTGCATTGATTTAGTTCTTGTATCTTAAGCCCAGAAATATTTGGGTTCTCATTCTAACGTATGATGCACAATTGCGAGTACCTACCAACAGTGGACAGAGGAGAGACAAACCACAACTCGGCGACAGGGTGTTGGGCGCCCAAGGCTCATCGATGCGCGAAGGCAATGAAGGCTATCCCGTCTGGTCTGTCAGCGAGTCTTCCAACCCCTGGCGGACAATAATGGCTCCTCCATTTCCCGTGTTTCGGCACCAGTGTCACAGGGTTCTTAATGGGCAAGGAGGAGGTGGGAACCAGCAGAACAGTCAACCGCGTGTCTCTCTCTCTCTCTCTACTGGTGCCCCCCAGCTCGTTTTTATCCCCCTCCCAGCTGATTAGGACAACTCCTCACGAGTTGTGCATCCTCACGGCCCAGCCACACCCTCCTCCTCATCACAGTATTCTTTTGAAGTTTGATAATCACATTAGGTTATTACACGATTCCCATCTTTCCATCCCCAAATTTAAGACCTCTTTAAATGATAATTAAGGCTTTTGTTGTAACATTTAAGATATTTATGACTTTTTAATGACTTAAAATTTCTTAAATGCAGTTTTCCAAAATTTAAGACTTTAAGGATCCGTGAGAACCCTATATATATATATATATATATATATATATATATATATATATATATATATATATATATATATATAAAAAACACTTTGATAATACATTTACTTTATAAAGCTACTAAAGTTATCCAGCTACACTTGTTACAGTAGCCTACATTTAAAGTCAGATATTTTGATACAAATCTGTTTCAGTAGTTTGCAAGTTAATGTAATCCTGCTTAGAGGATAGTGTAAACGTTTGTGGCTCGCTGTCCTGAGTGAAGGGCTTGAGGCTCGAGGCTTGACCTGAGCACAACTACCCCCCAAAAGATGGCAGAAAACGGGACAGCGAGCTGTTGTCTATGGAGTGTTGTATTTGAGATGAGATGAAGTATTTGATACCTCTTGGGTATCAAATGGGCCTGTGCAGTGAGCAGGCGAACCCCGAGGGACGGAACACTGCTTGGCTCGAGCAGGCGAGCCCAATCTGCAATCGAACCGGGGCTCTCGCTGCATTCAACCGGGAGAGCCTTCCGAACCCCCACTGTGTTTTGAATGGGAGCCAGGCCCACCTGAGTGGAGGCGTGAATCCTAGCCGTTATGGTAGGTCACCCCGAGTATAGAAGTGGATCTTAGGTGCTCGGGATGACCTCAGCCTCTCCTCCTGGCAATGAGGGGCCCCTCACTGCATTCAAACGGGGGAGTCCTCACTGTGCTTTGAGAGGGGGAGTCAGCGATACTAGTAAACATGAGTTTGCTTGCACGGCATTCAAGTGGGAGTACCCCTGCAGTGGCTCTTGAGTGCTTTAGGCGAGCCCATCCTGCGTTGTGGGATGGGGGGCTTCTGGGCTGGCCGGGGTGTACCCCTGCTGCATCCGAACAGTTGGGCCAGCCTGTTGGAAATTCAAGGATGAAGCAAGCATCTCCCTGACCCCAGATGAGAACTTGTGACTAGTTAATCAGGGCTTGATGGGCCTTCCTGATATGAAGACGGTCGGTGCGGATGATGCTGAGATATGCGTCGGATGGCCAGTGGTCCTGTAATCGTGTTTGGTGTTCGGGCAGGCCTTTGTGGGTTTGAGTATAGTTTATCTGAGATGCCGGAATTGAGCAGGACGGATCTGATTGTGTTGTCTAGAGTGTGGTGGTCCGAAATAGTGGGATGGGTTCTTGGGTCGAATTTTGTCGTGGTGGTGAGTTCAGAGCAACGGAGGAAGTTAAAGAAGGCAAGGATGAACATGGCATCTAGTGTTTTATTTGAGGTATTTAGAGAAATGTGGCCCTGACAAAGAGTGTTTAGGCAAGTAAGCAGATTGATAGTAAGTAGTTTTAGGTTTGTTGGGGTGTGAGGTGAAGGAGGATACGGGGAGGAGAGAAAAATCTAGAAATGGGAGATTGTAATTTAGGTGAAAATCTTTGAAGCATTTCTGAGCTGTCCGATATGTTTGTAGGGTTCGGGGGGAAATGGCTTGAAGAATGGAGCCCTGGGGGGCATGGAGAAGAAGTCTGGGAGGGTGATTTAAAGGAATTTCAGTTCTTAACGGGGAGGAACTGGGGTTGGTGTCGGGTTTGCTTCTAGGGCCAAGGCTCTGGATCTCTGAAGGAAAATGAGAAAGAGTCAGCAAAATGGTTTTTGAGCATGGAATGTTTCTGCTTTAATTATGGTTAGCTGAGGAGGGATTTGGGACAAAGTTCGCTTGCATAAGGCAGCCTAGCGGAGGGAATGGATCCGGAGTAGGAGAGATTAGAATGGTAGAAGGGAGGGGGATAAAGTGAAGAGGGGAATGGGTCTGGAGCGGGGTTCACCAGCGGAGGCAGCCTCACATGGGAATCCGCTGTAGTGGCCCATGGATAGGAAGAGGGAGAGGGATGGATGTTAGCAGAGAGAATAGGTTGCGTGGGAAAAAACTAAGGAATCTGGAACGTATGTGAGGCAATGTCAGGATACCTGCTTGCATGGCATTTGTGATATGATCGGGCTGAATCCTCAGGTGCGGGATTGCATACCGTTCAGTGGGAGAGCAAAGGATTCGTGTGAGAATGTTTATACTGAATTTACTGAGCTCGCTTGAAGCTACAAGTGGCTGGTTATGCAGGCGTGACCCGCATGGCGTATGATGGTAGGATGAATGGGATGAATCCTCAAGCGCAGCATTTAACAGGAAGAGCCCTTGCTTTCATGTGAAAAGTTTACACTGCAAATAAGCAAAAACCCACTCTGGTGTACAAAGGTTTTGAGCACGGCATTCGACATGAGGGCATATGGTAGGCTATGTTCGAATGAAATTGATTGGTGTGAAGATGCAGGCTTATTGTGAGCTGTTTAGGGAAGACCTGAAACAGCCAGATTGTTGTCAGTTGCTAGGTGGGTGATGGTTTGTTTGGTATGAGTGGCATAATATGGGTTACAGAGCAATGGAGGCTGAGACGCATGGTCTGAAAGACATGCTGCGGATGTGGCACGTGACCAGTTGCAGCACTTGGATAGAGAATGCGCTGTTTGCGGTGTAGTGGGAAGTTTAGTTGTACTGCTCAAAATATGCTGCAGTTGTGGCACCTTGGCAGCGCATTTGTGCTGAGGGATATGTTGAGCTAATAGAAAACATGGTAACGTGGAAAACGTAGCATCTGCCTGAACATAATTGTTTGCTTGATTAAATGTCAGGAACATGTGAAATGATGTCAGGAAACATGCTTGCGTGAGCATACGAACGTCATAAATTAAAGTTGGTTTGTCATGAAATTAGAAATAATTAAGTGTATAGTTTGGAGCTTTGTAGATTTGTTTTCAAATATAATGCGAGTCATTTCATGACTCTGTATAAATGGCACGGGGTGACTCGTCTCGTTTTGACGAGGACATATCAAATAGTGGGAGTTTGTGCCTGAGAGTTGGATTTAATGGATACTATAAGAGCACCGTTTGCGGTAGTGTGGTGAATAAAACGACTTGTTTATACTGATGACTTGTAATAATTCTACGGAATCCAAAATATTGGAGTATAAAGCAAGGTGCCCTGCTGAGTCATTCAGTGTCAATTAAAACCTGTTACTTTAAGCTTGGCTGGAGCGTAAAAAAAAATCATACAGCAATTAAGTTGTATGGTCAAGTTGTATGGCTTGTAAATAAAAGTTTGTAATCCAATGACTTGGGCAAAAGTAGAGAAGACTGTCTGTAAAATATAGATTGATTTACCTGCATGAAGCATTTGTCCTGACGGAAGGAGGGAAAGTCATGTTATAGTGTAGAGATGAGTGGAAGTTTGTAGCAGCACTTGCTTCGAGCTTGAATGCGGAGAGGAGGCAAGGCGAGTTTGTGGAATGATTGTGAATGAGTTGGGATGCGCCGCATGATCATGTTGCTTGGACAGAGGCTGTGTAAAACTGCAGTGTGCTGTGTAATGGTCAGAGAGAGTGCT
This sequence comes from Myxocyprinus asiaticus, assembly GCF_019703515.2. NCBI lineage: Eukaryota > Metazoa > Chordata > Actinopteri > Cypriniformes > Catostomidae > Myxocyprinus > Myxocyprinus asiaticus. The sequence continues at coordinate 7,215,338 of NC_059372.1, forward strand.
GTGCTGCAGCGAGCTCACGTTAAAATGTCTGAGTTGGTTTGAAAAGAAGTTGTAATTAGATTATCGGTCGATTGAAAGGAATTTGCCATTGCATGATTGCACCTGTGTTACGAATGGGATAAATCGTGCTTCGGATGGCATTTTGAAGGGAGAACGATCGTGATATTCATGTTAGAAGAAGACAAACAGAATTGCTGAATGGATCGCACCTTAAACAGGCTACGCGGCGAGGTAATGAGGCTGACAGGAATCAGCTGTGCAGGAGAACCTGATTGAAATGCTGGGGAGTATTGGAATGATGATTGAATCAAATAGTTAAACTTTGTTCCCTTCATGTTCAATTGGAGCTGGGATAGAATTTGAGAGGCATGAGCCGGGGCACCGTCCATTCGCGGAGGCGGCCTACTCGATGGACCACTCCGGGTGGAAAGTTTAGATAAGAGAACCTATGAGCAGTCGTAGGGGGCTGTTTCACATGTATACAGTGCCGAACAGCAGCCAGTTTGCGGAAGCAACTTCACACTATAAACTGCTTCGGTGAATGGAGCATATAAAGAAAGAGTAAAAATTTTACACTTAACGTGGTAGCAGTCACTACTGTGAAAACAAATGAGGTGCTGTGGCAGCTTCTGTTGAATGATAAGATTTGGATGGAACAACTGTTTTGGTGAAGGCGAATGCTTTGCAGCGAAGTTGTATCCGATAGTCTGAGTTGCTTGCGTGGCTCTGTTCGTGGGCAATGGTCAGGGCCGAATGCCAGAAGTCTCGATGCCATGTAGAGGTTTGTCTTTCAGACAAACTGCCATGACTACACTTTGGTAGAAGTAAAATTAAAAAAGTAAATGAGTGAAATTAAGCTTAAAAAACAACAAATAATAAATAAAAGAAAAAAACTTTTATTTAGAAACATTTCTTTGCTGCTTGCTTTTATTTTTTCAAAGTATAGTTTTTTCCCAACTCTGCTTATTTCCAGCAGAAGTTCTTGACATGTGCTTGCATTTGATTTTCTAAAAAATAAAATAATGCCCTCCAACGTAACTGGCTGGACATTGTTTTTATTTGATATAAGCTCTATTATTTCGATTTGATCATTTAGTATAGGCATCTGTAAATCGCATTCAGTTGACGTATGGTCAGTGGTAAAACCATTTATAAACACATTGCGGGCATCATTGGGGGTGGGGGGGGTAGCCTGCACACTGTTGTATAGCTTTTAAATCTGTAATATCTTACAGAGTTTCGGTCAAATACCTTTATCTGGCATTCTATCAATTCCTTTGAAGACTGTTCCTGTTGCAAGGGAAGTATATCACTGTACACTCCTGGATTTACTGGAGAAGTTTCTCCAAAGATGCTGGCGATGTGCTCAACTGAACCAGAGAAGGTGGTAGACATCCTTCTGTTGGCATGAACTGAACATTTTTACACTAAAGCTTCATGTCAAACCATTTTTATTGACTTCTTGGTCTTTTTAATTAAAAAAAGAACCTCTGGTGATCACTGTAATGTCGTTTTCATGGGCGTATATTATGATAATTGTGAATGAACGTGCATGCGTGCTCTATTTACGAATGTTAGGAATTCACTAACATTCACAAGTTGTACTAACAACTTACTCCCAATTCTTTCGTATATTTACTACATTTTCATGAATTAGGCCGGCCCAGTGTGTGTCCAAAAGATGAGATCCACACAACCCAGAATATTGTCTATTAATACCCTTTGTTCTTTAGAGTCATTTGTTGATTAAAAACAACAACAACATTAAGTTCTCATCTGGAATAGCACAGATGGTGTAAAGCCATTTACATTTATGCATTTGGCAGATGCTTTTCATCCAAAGTGACTTACAGTGCACTTATTACAGGGGCAATCGCCCCAGAGCAACCTGGAGTTAAGTGCCTTGCTCAAGGACAAAATGGTGGTGGCTGTGGGGATTGAACCACAACCTTCTGATTACCAGTTATATGCTTTAGCCTACTACGCCACCACCACTCCCCTCATTTGAGTTTGCTCTCATTATTTTGCACTCAGAAGGCAGGTGTCCCAGGTTTCCTGGGTGTGTGGAGCATGCATCAATAATATGGGAGAAGATACAGTGTCAATAATGAGGGAGCACACTCAATCTGCCAAAAGAGACAAGACCTCCATGTAGTCTGGCTTGACATGACAAATGCCTATAGATTGGTTCCACACCAGCTCGCCAACTATACACTGAAGTTTCTCCATGTATCAGTGTGTATTAGGAGCTTAGTAGACCATTGCCATGCTGACTTGAAGATCTCACACAACACAAACAACAAGTTGGCAGCAACTGGAAAAGGAATAGCAATGGGATGTTCCATCTCTCCCATCCCGTTTACAGCTGAATTTGAGGTCGTTCTAATTGGTGCAAGACAGATGGCCCAGGAATCTGTGCAGTCTGGGGTGAAATTGCCAGCTTTGCACCGCTATAAATTGATGATGTTACAAGAATCCTCCAGACTGCTGCATGGACAAACAGACTCTTGAAAAGGCCGGAAGAACTGCCAAGAGATGCCAAGGCCAACAGTTACATCAGGACATGGTTGAGCTTGCCACATTGTCTAAAAGATGTAACATGGTTTGGAAGACATGCCTAACAGCTGCTGCTAAAGTCCTTCACCCTGGGCTACAAGCAGGAAAAGACCAGGCTGGTCAAGCCCATGTCCAAACAGGCTAAGTTTGGAAGGCGGAGGAGGTTGTAAACTGGGCAGTTTCAAGGCTGAAGCATCAAAAGATTGGAGAACCCAGTCAGGAAGTTCAGGCCTTGGATAGGGTGTAGCTCCCAAACTGTGGTCAGATAGGCTGGTTTGAGTATTTCTGTAACTGCTAATCTCCTGGGATTTTCATACACAACAGTCTCTAGAATTAACTCAGAATGGTGCCAAATACAAAAAACATCCAGTGAGGGGCAGTTCTGTGGACAGAAATGCCTTGTTGATGAGAGAGGTCAACAGAATGGCCAGACTGGTTCGAACTTATTTTTTACTAGTACCTTATTTTTTTTCTCAACCTACGACAGAGTAGTTAACCTGTTAATATACACCATTTATATGTGCGGTATGAACAAGTTTTATACCTCAAAACTCTAGCACACCTGACGATCACCTACCTGGCTCACAGGTGGGAACATTTGGTGTCCAGGAACCATCTTCACAGCGGAGTTGCTGTGCTCCATTAAGCTTGAATCCAGGAGAGCAGGTGATCTGAACAACGGTGTTAAACACATCACCTTTTGGGGCTACCTGACCATTGGCGACGTCAATGACAAGACATTTCACCACTGAGGAACCAGAAAGAGATAGAGCAGCATGTGGAGTGCGTGTCTTCACAATGGCTTAATTTCACCTTCAAGCTTTCGAGTTCACATGTGTGGTGATTATTAAAAAAAAATTCCATAAATGTGGCAATTTTAATGTCTTGACCGAGTTGCCGTTCAGAACATCCAGTAGTCGTTAACTATCAAAATCTAAACATGAGTGGACAGTTGGGTTGACATATCTTTCTTTGGGCTGGGTGATGTCGAACGCAAATTGGCCCAAACAATAAAAATAATTCTAAAATGTGGCAATATTTATTCATTTATATAAAAATAACACTAAAATCAAAACTCAATGTGTATCATAGACTATACATTATCATGAACCAAGAACTGTTGCAGTTTTAAATAATTCTGGACTTGAATATTTAGAATAGACAAATCGGACATGAAGAAAGAAAGAACTTGTGGTTTCAGCAAATATATAGCATTATAACATTGCTGCAGTTTCGAGATTCCCAAATTGTGTGTCTCTAAATGTGTGTGCCGCTGTTTTCTTAGAGTATTTTTTTCTTTTACTTCAGTCACAGAAATGCACTGTTGTTGTCACTTCACATTGTCCTTTTAGTAGAATTTGTTTTATATTATTTTTTTGCCTGAGGAAGATCGAATGGTTTAAACATTGCAAGCAAGTGTAAGCCAATAAAGTATTTTTGGAGCAATAAATCATTGTACGGACACTTGCCATTTTATCCTTTTTAGCGGGTCTTTGAACAGATCTAAAAAGATACAATAGGTACATGGTGGTTCCCCATGAATTTATGCTCATTTCAAGCTATCTATAATGAACCGATTTCATAGCACAGTAATCCTTATTAATTTGTTTAGCATGTAACCATCTCTGTTGTAACTTTACTTCCAAATAAACAATTAAAAATGTATTATTGTAATTGTTATTGCATATTTTTGCATATCATTTTCATGTTTAATAAAGTATTTCATCATTATTAAATCCTCATTTTGCATTTTTATATTACAGTCTTTTATTGTTTGCAATGCATATTGTAGTATGATGATTCACTTGCATTGTCAACTGAGGCTGTAGATTGTAATTTAAAAATAGCGTGTCTTCAATTGGACTCTTATCAGCCATTACACGAGTTTCACCTCTTAAAACGAGGTGTTATTAATGTGTATTTTGTAGTGGATAAAATGTTTTTAATAATAATATTAAAATATAGTTGGGTGTTGGTTATCTTCCAAGTAATAATATATCAGTTATACACTTTAGTGAATAACACATTATCAACATGAACCCCTGATAGCACACGTACATCACCCAGACGTCTATTTGATGTGTGTTTACATCTGGAAGACATATTTATTGCGTTGTTTGCTGATCTTCAATATGTCTATAAGAAGTTTCCTCTCGGATGTCAATAAGACATTCAGCAGATGTCTTTGAGACGTTTATGATTTAGAATGTTATTAGCAGATGCTATTTAGATTGTTATGCTTTCTAGATAAGAAAATCTAATCTCAGAGATGTCTGTGTGCTATCTGGGACATAATTCGTTATGACTCCGCTCTGCAGGTCATCTCCGAGTCCTCAAACCATGATATTCATCCGCCAGAAGAGCAGTGCCTAATCACAACTCACGTAAAGTGTTCCTTCGCAAGTCTGTTGCAGTTTAATGCTTCAACCGCTAGAGGGTCAAAAGTTACATATAGTGTAGCTTTAATATTCATTATAGAAGGTGTATTTAAAGTAATGTTCCGGCTTCAGTACAAGTTAAACGAAATCGACAGTATTTGTGCCATAATGTTGATTACCAAAAAAAAAAAAATGTATTTCGACTGTTTCCTCCTTTTCTTTAAAAAAAGCAAAAATCGAGGTTACAGTGTGGTCCTTATAATAAAAGTGAATGTGGACAATTTTTGGAGGGTTCAAACACAGAAATGTATAGCTTATAATTTTATAAAAGCACTTGCATTAATTCTTCTGTTAAAACTTGTGTATTATTTGAGCTGTAAAGTTGTTTAATTTGTCATTTTTTCAGTCATTTTAAGGTTTCAGTGTTTGTTGACATTACATCGTCATGGTAACGAAGTTGTAAAATTGGCTATAACTTTAAACAGAAAAGGTTTATAAGTGATTTTAAAATAATTTTTACACACATATCCTTTGTGTCTTGTGGTTATACTTTTGAAAATGTGAGCATTTTAATGTTAAAAAATTTGCCACCATTCACTTCCACTGTAAGCGCCTTACTGCAACCTCATTTTTTTGCTTTTGTTTAAAGAAAAGGAGGAATGAGTCTAAATACATTTTTGCGGTAATCAACATTATTCCACAAATTCTGTCAATTAATTTTAACTTGTATTGAACCCAGAATATTCCTTTAAGTAATTGTTGTATGTGAATTGCATTTGTTATGTATTTCTGGAATAATTACAAAGAGTGTCACGTCATTGACCGAAATGTTCATCTGTGTTATTCATTTTAATATTAAAGTAACATTTTTGGTAGGCTATTAAATAAATGTAGTGTTGTCTTCCTAAATCCTAAGCTTAGATGAATTGAGAAATGATATAAAACAGGTCTAGGATCAGCTACATTTGTAAACTTTAGCACACTCAAAGAGCATTTAATTTAAAACAGAATTCTAATCAGGATTTCCATACCCTTTATTACACACAGCAGTGGCTTTATCACCAAATGATGGTCCTTCTTGGAAATATATTGTCCGTTTTGTATGTCACTCAGTGGACTGCACACTGTCTCTGGGAAAATGTACATACATTTTTTGGGAAAAAAGAGACCTTTGAATTTTTCACATTTGGATGGATGGTCGTAGATATATACTGTACAAACTTTCACATTTCATCCTCAGGGGTGTCCAATTTCCATCCCTACAAGCCGATACTGGATTGCCCCCCATATACGTGTAGCCCGGAGCACATGTATACCCCACACACTCCCCGCTGCCGAACCTTGATATGTCACGATATATGTCCTCCAGCTGTTCTTGGTACATCACAATATTTAGGCACATGTCTGTCTTACACTGTAACAGACAAACGAAGAGTATCCACCGTGACTACATTAAATTCCGTTGAGGTTTCCATTAACAGTAAATATTACAAACACACTGTTTGTGGGTAGTACTAATGAAAATATTGTAGGGTAGACTTTAGACTTTAGGGTAGTACAAATATCTAATGAATTTACAACTTTTTTGCTTCTAACTTAATCCAGTTGCCTTTTAGCATTTGTGTAATTGGGTTTTGACCTAAAATCTCACAGTTACTGCAACACAGCCCTTGGGACAAGAGCTGGGCAAGATAGTGTTTTTGCACCTTAAGTTTGTGACCACTTGGTTGAGAAAACATTTACTCACCTACAAAGTGCGCAAACACATATATCAGTATAGCCCTCCAAACACTTTCCATTTTCATGAATTGAATGAAGCCAAGACCTCAGAAAACAAATTGTGGACCTCCACAGGTCTGGTTCATCCTTGGGAGCAATTTCCAAACATCTGAAGGTACCACATGCATCTGTACAAACAATAGTATGCAAGTATAAACAACATAGGACCATGCAGCCATCATACCGCTTAGGAAGGTGACGCATCGTAGTTTGGTGCGAAAAGTGCAAATCAATCCCAGAACAACGGCAAAAGACCTTGTGAAGATTCTGGAGGAAACAGGTAGACAAGTATCTATATCCACAGTAAAACAAGTCCTATATCGACATAACCTGAAAGGCTGCTCAGCAAGGAAGAAGCCACTGCTCCAAAACCACCATAAAAAAGCCAGACTACAGTTTGCAAGTGCACATGGGGTCAAAGATCTTACTTTTTGGAGAAATGTCCTCTGGTCTGATGAACTGTTTGGCCATAATGACAATCGTTATGTTTGGAGGAAAAAGGGTGAGGCTTGCAAGCCTAAGAACACCATCCCAACCATGAAGCATGGGGGTGGCAGCATCATGTTGTGGGGGTGCTTTGCTGCAGGAGGGACTGATGCACTTCACAAAATAGATGGAGTCATGTGGAAGGAAAATTATGTGAATATACATTGAAGCAACATCTCAAGACATCAGCCAGGAAGTTAAAGCTCGGTTGCAAATGGGTCTTCCAATTGGACAATGACCCCAAGCATACTTCCAAAGTTGTAAGGACAACAAAGTCAAGGTACTGGAGAGGCCATCACAAAGCTCTGACCTCAGTCTGATAGAAAATTTGTGGGCAGAACTGAAAAAGCGTGTGCGAGCCAAAATTGTATGTATTCATCAAGATGTATGTAAACTTCTGACTAGAACTGTATTTTATATTTATACAGTTGAAGTCAGAAGTTTACATACACCTTAGCCAAATACATTTAAACTCAGTTTTGCTTAATTCCTGACATTTAATCTGACATTTAATCAGGTTTGTAGGCCTCCTTGCCGCACACTCTTTTTCAGTTCTGCCCACAAATTTTCTATCGGCTTGAGGTCAGGGCTTTATGATGGCCACTCCAATACCTTGACTATGTTGTCCATAAGCCATTTTGGAGGCATGCTTGGGGTCATTGTCCAATTGGAAGACCCATTTGCGACCGAACTTTAACTTCCTGGCTGATATCTTGAGATGTTGCTTCAATATTCCACATAATTTTCCTTCCTCATGATGCCATCTATTTTGTGAAATGCACCAGTCCCTCCTGCAGCAAAGCACCCCCACAATATGATGCTGCCACCCCCATGCTTCACAGTTGGGTGGTGTTCTTCAGCTTGCAAGCCGAAGAACACCTTGCTTTTTCCTCCAAACATAACAATGGCAAATCTTAGTCCCAATGTGCACTTGAAAACTATAGTCTGGCTTTTTAATGGCAGTTTTGGAGCAGTGGTTCTTCCTTGCTGTGCAGCCTTTCAGGTAATGTCGATATAGGACTCGTTTTACTGTGGATATAGATACTTGTCTATCTGTTTCCTCCAGCATCTTCACAAGGTCCTTTGCTGTCGTTCTGGGACTGATTTTCACTTTTCGCACCAAACTACATTCATCTCTAGGAGACAGAATGTGTCTCCTTCCTGAGCGGTATGATGGCTGCGTGGTCCCATGGCATTTATACTTGCATACTATTGTTTTTACAGATGTGCGTGGTACCTTCAGGCCTTTGGAAATTGCTCCCAAGAATGATCCAGACTTGTGGAGGTCCACAATTTTTTTTTCTGAGGTCTTGGCTGATTTCTTTTGATTTTCCCATGATGTCAAGGTAGGCCTTAAATTTGCCTAAAGGCTTCACATCATTTTCTGGATTTATCCAAGGCACAGTTACCTTAGTGTATGTAAAGTTCTGACCCATTAGAATTGTGATATAGTCAATAAAAAGTGAAACAATCTGTCTGTAAACAACTGTTGGACAAACTACTTGTGTCATGCACAAAGTAGATGTCCTAAACGACTTGCCAAAACTACAGTTTGCTAATATGATATCTGTGGAGTGGTTCAAAAATGAGTTTTAATGACTTTAACCTAAGTGTATGTAAACTTCTGACTTCAACTGTATAAATATTGTCATGTAAGTGAAATAAATATAAATAAAGCCAAAAATCGAATTAAAGGAATATTTTGGATTCAATACAAGTTAAGCTCAATTGACAGCATTTGTGGCATAATGTTGATTACCACAAAAAGTATTTTCGACTTGTCCCTCCTTTTCTTTAAAAAAGCAGCTAAAATCTGGGTAAAAGTGAGGCACTTACGATGGAAGTGAATGGGGACCAATCCATAAGCGTTAAAACGTTTCAAAAGTATAGCCACAAGACGTAAACAACATGCGTTGACATGATTTAAGTTTGATAAAATTGTTTACTAACCTTATCTGTGTAAAGTTTTAGCCTATATAAATGTACAACGTGATTGCCATGACGTAACGCTGTAAACCCTAAAATAGCTGAAAAAGCTTCAATTTAAACAACTTTACAGCTCAAATAATATACGCGTTTTAACAGTAGCATTAATGTAAACTGCTGTTCTATAATTATAATCTTCACATTTCTGCTTTTAAATGTTGAAATTCTTTTTTTTTTGCAATTGTTTTCATAATTTTTTGTCTATTGAGCTGAACTTGCATTGAACCCAGCACATTCCTTTTAGCTCTCAGATAATAATGCATCTTTTTAATCTGTCTTTTCCTTTGGTATTAACTTTTATCTGTATAAATTAAGAAACAAGACACCTTTAAGAACACCAATTTCTTTCATTTAAAAAGACAATACAAAATCCAGACATCAAGTGCAAATACCATCCCATGAAACATTGTGGCAAAGTCATTTCCTTTTCTCCAAAACTTTAATACATTAAAAAAAAAAAATAAAAATAAAAAATTAGAAAAATGGGGAAAAGAAAACACAGAAAAAACTAAACAAAAAAACAACAACTTAAAAATAAAAATAGAAATTGGAATGTGATTTGATACAATGTATTTTAAAGTTGCTTGAAAATGGTTTTGGTAGCGCAAAGACAAGGGGAAATTATAAAAATAAAGCAGCAGTCACAGACCGCTAATGACAAGTTAGAGTAACTAATAATCTGCATTTCCTTTATTGAACATTCAAAAGACAATGTTGACTACTTTGCCATAAACTTTTTATTTCATGGCACTTGTGGCTATTTCGCATATGACCCATCCTTTTCACAGAGATTTCTATCCAACAGTGCTGCAACAGAGTACTTGACATGTTTAGTAATACAGTGACTCGAAAAAATGTTAGTTTCTGCAAGTGGGACTATATTGACAGTACTATACTTGTTATTGGGTTAACCCAAGTTGTGTTGTTTTTTCTTTTACTTTCTACTGTATATTATCATATTTATAGTTAAACAATTATATTTGTGACACTTGTTATAGATGACAAATGTACATAATTCCTAAAACGTCAGTTACTGCTTCATGAAAACATTCCTTTGAAATAAAAGACATCAAATTCTTCTTAGTTGAGGAGTTTAGGATTAAGCATTGTTGGTTAGATTTTCTGTTTGTCACTGCACTTCAAAAAAACAAAACCAGGGATCATCTGCAGCGGCGGATTTAGGCATGGGTGATATGGGCAGCTGCCCAGGGCGGCATCTTGCCTGTAGCAGCACGAGGTGCCCACACAGACAAGTAGGCGCCCTGAACTCCACCAGCCATCTAATTTACAATCATCACCACATACCACAACCCCCCCCACCCCAACCCCGGTCAACAACTTTGGGGGCGTGCTGAAGCGGGTTTCGCCCAGGGCGCCATACATGCTAGAACCGCTACTGATCATCTGTGTTTTTGTAGGTTAACGGCCATTGGGGTGGTAGACAGTCTTTGGAAGTAAGGTTGGGTCAAAAGTTCGATCAGCATGGTTTGACCACATCTGGAGCCAGCTTTGAACAATGAACACCAAAAATATTCTTTTTTACTCGCACAGAATTAGGCCCGAAACATACTCAACGCAAGTGTGTGAACGCAAACGCTTCAAGCTATGCATGCTCAATTTCATGTTTGGTTGCCATTTGAAATGTCAAACCGCAGTTCGTAACGCAACGCAAATTCACAACTGGGCATTAACGTAAACTTTTTTTCTACGTTCAGTTTTTTCTTTCAGGTCAGCTATTGTCATGGTGGAGCAACGGTTTAAAGAGAATCCTGCTGAGCAAGTTAGTTAAAGGAATATTTTCAGGTTCAATACAGGTTAAGCTCATTCAACAGCATTTATTGCATAATGTTGATTACCACAACAATTTATTTTGACTTGTCCCTCCTTTTCTTTATAAAAAGCTAAAATCTGGGTTACAGTGGGGCACTTACAACAGAAGTGAATGGGGCCAATCCGTAAACGTTAAAATACTCACTGTAACAAAAGTGTAGCCACAAGAAGGGATTTTAGTGTGATAAAATCGCTTAATAACCTTTTTGTGTAAAGTTATATTTAATTTTACAACTTCATTGCCATGACAATGTGAACATAACACTGTAAACCCCGTAATCCCGCAAAAACAATGATATAAACAACTTTACAGCTCAAATAATAAACAAGTTTTAACAGAATTCATGTAAGTGCTTTAAGAAAATTATAAGCTTCACATTTCTGCCTTTAAACCCTCCAAAAATTGTCTCCACTCACTTCCATTGTAAGTATTTTGCTTTTTTCAAAAAAAAGGAGGGATGAAATTATTTTTTGTGGTAATCAACTTTATGCCACAAATGCTGTCGTTTGAACTTAACTTGTATTGAACCTGGAATATTCCTTTTATGTCAGCATGTTTATAGCTATCTCTCTGAATAACACTTCCTCCACTTTATTGGCGCAGAAATTTCTAGGTAACTCTATGGCCGCCTTGAATACTGAGGTTTGTTACTGCATACAGTATCGCAAAAAACACACGTTAAGTATGTACAATGGGAATGTGTGCTTGCAACAGGTTGTCCAAACAGGTTGCGCACTTGCATAGAGTATATTTCTGGCCTTATTGTTCAAATTTTATCCCAGCCTCTTTTTGACAGCTGAACTGTGTCAAGGGCGGGGGGGTTACAGAGGCATGTTTCTAAATACAATGTCTTCTGTCTTGATTTATCTCTCAGACTCCAATTAGTCTACGTTTATTTAATATTTACAATATACAAAAAAGACAACAACAAACTACCATTATGACCATCCAGTGAGCGGTCCTTTTCTGTTTACAAATGTTTACATATCAAAACTGGGTATGGTTTGACCTTCTCAAAGTCATAGTCTTTGCTACATAAGACCATGTCCTAACAAGGTGCAAGGCATGACAATCAGCCTTTTGTCGTGGTCACGGCTGGTTGACATGGAAGAGATTTGAACGCTTGCCGCTTTATCTTGTTGCACCTGGTTAGGACACGGTGCAACACATTATGTAAAGGGCTCTAGTTTGTGACTTATAAACATATTCATAAGGAATACTAATGGGTTCATAATTAATACAGGAAACACTCATAAAAGTCGACATCCACAGGTTTATCATGATAACTTTGTACTTCAGGCACTTACAAGCAAATATCACTGAGGTCCAGTGAAACTTAACACCTGTAAACCGAACGCTGCTCCTCTGGATGGTTAAAGTAATGTGCAAAACACTGTTGTTTCGTCCTGGTCAGGACTGAAATGTGTAGTGATGCTGTTTTGTTTTTCAATCACGTCCATCCGTGTCAACCTGTGGTTTGCGTTTATCAGTGATTCATATCTGCATTATGAAAACATTACTTCCAACCTGTGAAAGAGTTCGGCCCCTCGATTGCTCTTTTTCGTAGGGGAGGAAATTTCTTGAATCGTATTAGGCAAAACCGAAGGCTTAAAGTGACGTTTTTGAAGAAGCAGCAATTGCATGTCCTGCAAAAAAAAAAAAACATTTCTGTTTTGGTCTCTCACAGAACTGAGTATTAACAGTCCACTGTTTTTAAAATACCAACCAACCTTTCCATCACCCAAGCCTTTTTCATAATGCATATCTTTTACACCTTTTTAAATTAACTTGAATATTAGGAAATAGACGAATATGCAATTGACAATAATACAATCTGAACAGACAAAATACTACTGTTTTACAGTAACAGCACGACCATTAGAGATTATGTGTAAGCTCTAGGAGCTCAAATATAATGCTTTAACATTGTGAAATGCTTGATATGAATTAGGTCTTACCGAGAGCACACTAAGAGTACAGATATACAAAAGACTGTATGTTTAGTTTGAGAACTAGTGGAGTTTTTAAGAGCTGGAACCTGGGGGAAAAAACACTATTTTTAAAGCACGGTCACAGCTAGCTCCAGTTCAACAAATATATAATTTTTTTTTTTACATGCTACAACTTTCTTTTGTCTGTACAACACGCTCTTTAACTCAAATCATCGCTGTAAAAACAAGACAGGTGTTTAAACTCACGGGATGTTGGACCACCCAAAACATTGTTTTACTCTACGAGATGCCTCTACGGACTAAGCGTGCAAACATTCATACTGAACAAAAACATCGACGGCACAGAGTGGTGACCGACGTGTATAGAGAGGTCTAACAGCAAGAAACACTTTAGTCAAGCTGCTGTTTGGTTCGAAACCACTGCGTTACATTAGACTACACAGCTTTTTTCCCCCCACACAGATAACCGACAAGAATAAAAAAGAAAAAGGTAAAGTGAAACATTTGAAATCTGCATAGTGTGATGTCATTAAGTGTGGTTGTGTGTGTGCATATTTCCTTTAAATGTGTGTAGGATCCCGTTGACTCGAGGCCAGGTGACTGAAGGTGTGTGGAGGTGGACAATGCTTTTGGGCTATTTGTATGGACGCAGGAAGGCGGAGACTTTGCTGTGGATGAGACGTATGAAGGAACGTGGAAGCATCTCTGTGGAGTCCCGAGTGGAGTACTTGTAGTAATTGTTAGGGTGAGCCAGCACATCGAAAAGAGTTTTAATTAGTTTTTTATCCTGATGAGAAACAAAAAGGAGAAAAGGAATGGAATGAGTATAGGCTTCAAATGGTATGCAAATAAAACAGATTGTGTAAGAAAGAATTCTCTACCAAAAATACGGTCTTCACATAGCCCTGACTTCTTGCATTAGCAGGAGTCAAATTATTTTCTGTAATTGACATAATGTCACATATGCTCCCGATAGAGCTTAACATGTGATTGTGAACTTTTAAACCTTTGAGGACCCTTTAAAGGTTCACTCAGAAATATTTTCCTCATTCAAGAAGTTTTACTCTTAAAGAAATGAATAGTAATTTTGAAACATAGGTACAAAATCATGAGCAAACACATGAGATGAAGACTCCAGTCATATCAGTAACCATATAAAAGCTGTTTTATTCTACATGGAGAGGGTCTCCTCATGGGGGCGGCCATGTTAGTATCACATGACCAGCCAAATACTACTGGCTTAATCTCAGTAACCGCCTTGATATTGGACACTTTCACTCTTGGATTAAATTAATCATGGCTGACTGTGTATTGTAAATGTCTACAATGGCATCTGTAACTAAAAACTATTGATTTTGAATGATGCTGCATCCACACCACTAGGTGTCACTGTAAGTCCAAGATTACACAAATGCACCTTCAATGGATGTTAAATTGTAGGGCCTCATGAAATCTGTTTAATTTTTTCCCAATTCTGTATTCTCCATTTTATTTTCTCTGAATTCCGGGTTTTAAAGTTTAATTCCATTTTATCATAAAAAAAACTGTCTAATCAAATTAATTCATAGAATTTTAATCAAATTAGAAAAGAACAATTACTTTTCAACATAGCATTGCATTATTTTTATTCAAATGAAGAGCTTCTGTACAAATCCTCACAGCACAATGAAAACCCCAAAATGTGAGTTTTTTTTTTTTTTTTTTGTGAAATACACAGTAGAGCATCACAGTATTAATAAAGCAGTGATGAAACTCTTGCTTGTGAGATACTGCTTAAATGTAATGTAATTATTAATGATATACTGTATTATTATTATCATTATTTCTACTACTACTACATTGATTATTACATTATTACTATACAGAAGTATTACATTTCTGTTGCATTTTTTCAATTTCACGGGTTTAGTTAAATTGAGCTTTTATTTTGCCGTTTTGGTGGAAACCGGATGTTATTGACTTCACTTCTCACCTATGGAAAAGCAGTTCGCTTAATGGGCTAATTTGCTTATTAAATTGCAAAGGATATGATTTAATTATATAAATGTATAGTCTGCATGTGCTATGCGCTTCATAGTGAATAAAGTGCTCTGCTCTTTGTCATTAATGTCACACAGAGCACACATGATGTTACTGAAGCAGTTAGTGTATAAGCAGGGGCTTCTCACATTCACTTACTGTTGAAGCACGCAGCTCATGTAGGCAATTCGTTTAATTAAATCTCAGCCTTTTGTAGTTTAAACATCACACTAGGACATATCACCATTTTAATTTGATTAATTGTGCATTTATACATGTATTTTATCCCAAAAATGTCAAATTCTGTAAGCATTTTATACATAGGTAATTCCGTTTTATGACTGGATTCCATCCGTGTTTTCGCTATCACGGAAACGATAGGGACTTAAAATTGGGTTGCCGCCTCCCACACTTCCAAATGTGTCTCATTACTAGCCGTTACTATTACTGTAAATCAAAACTCACCTTGAGTATTTCTTGATGGTTTTCAGAGGCATAAAGTCTTCCATCTCTTACAATGTCTTCAACCAGCTGCTCATAGTCCTCTACAAAAAAAAAGAGAATACATTTTAGCGACAGTGCCCAAGAACTTAATGACAAGCATGGACAGCAGAAATCCACCTTAAATCAGTACAAGCATCACCTATACAATACATTTTAATTCAGACTAGGGCTTCTCGAGACTATACCATCATAAGTCACATAGGGAATCTGGAACCCTCGAGCGCTGTTTACATCATTGGATTTGAAGTTGATCCAGAGGCGTCTCGATCGAGCCGTGAAAGCGATCGGTCTCTCGTACGTCTGACATGTCTCATAGGTGGTGATCGAGGTCGCTGACCCTGGGCGAGAAAACCCCAATGTCCAAATAAATGCTAAACAACTTTCTACAGCAAACCATCACTACTAATATGAATGAACTACAGACAAGCTGGTGAGTAAATATTGGAAATACACAAAATATATTTTTTTACACTTGATAGAAATGTTAAACCAAGCACAGATGCTCACAGTTCTTTCTCATCACTAGCACATCTCCGCACTCATCCTCAGATGGGAGAAAGATCTCCGGGACAACGATCAGAATCTTGCGTTTGTGTGGAGGGTTGATGGTCCAGACACATTCAACATTGGCTGGATAGTTTCCCGGATAGTTGGGTGACTCAATGTATCCGATGAACTCTCCGATTTCACCCCCACATTCTCGATCTACACAAACACCCAAAGACAAACCAAAAGAACAGTTACGATACATTTTCTTTGGATATTTGGAGGACTGTTTGTTTGACTCAACAAATCAGAGATTTTAAAACGACTTGTGTTTTTTCCTGACTTTACTTAGGTAAATGTAGATGTTTATCCTTCATAAGGCTTTGACAGACACATAGTTTCTCTTGTTGTACATTTCACTGTACAACTCTCCTCAAAATGCCCTTTGTTGATCTGCTGTTGGTTTTTCTTCCAGATTCTAACCAAGGACAGGCTTCTTACAGTGATAGAAGATGCAAAAGAAAGACAGAATGGACTCACTCTTGCATTGAGAGACACTGATGGCCCCGTCAAAGTCTGTGGTGGTGTTTCCAGGACAGGAAATGCAGTAGTTCTGTCTGAACTCAGCCTGGTAGGTTCCATGAGGGCAACGGATACAACGATGAACTGAGGTGTTATAATAATGACCTGGAGAACACAAAACTGCACACACAGAGATTACACGGGTTGGTTTTAACATGACAAAGCTTTCACACACAGCACTGTGCATTGACGCTCATAGATGGATCACTTGTGCCTGATTTTAGCACATTAAAGGCCTCAATTGTCTAGTTTTGGTTGTCTGATCAACCATTTGGAACATCTGACAAACAGTGGGCAAAAGGTATTTGGACACTTAGGCCACACTTAAAATATTTGTTAATTTCATGGCATTAGAAAACAAAATATTAAACCAAAAGGCATGCAAACAAATGATGCTTTCTCAGAACTAACATTTATGGGCCATTTTTAACTGGTGTCGAGGTGATATTTAGAAGTCAGTTCCTAGCAGAGTAATCGCAGGTGTAGTTCATCACATTAACTATGAACATGTTCCACTAACGTTTGACAGCCAGAAAGTTTTCAAATACTTTTTGTCTTCATATTGAACAATATATCAATAACATCCTCTAGTGAAATGTTTTGATAGTTTCCAAATCCATAGTTTTTGGGGCCACTCTGTATCTGAACTGTATCACACTTCCTGTTTACCAGAGTATTTTAAAGAAAAATAGTTCAGCATGTTTTAAATAGCTTTTTTGAGTCAGATGTTTACTGATCTGTCAATATGAAACATAAAATCAAATGTTCCTTTCAAATTCAAACATAAACACACTAAGGCAATTATGTGAAATGGAGGTACAAGAACATACAAAATGTAAATCATGTTTTACACCAAACATCATTATTTTTTATTTTGTATGTCTACTGTCTAGCTTGATTTGTGTATTGCATTGTAGAGTGTCTAAAATGTCTGACCTTTGACCTCACAGTCATTAAAGGAGCTGGCACCCTCTCTTTTGGTACCGAGCCCCCCTCCACAAGGGAAACAGAGAGTTCGTCCTGGGTCAGGCTGGTACGAACCAAGGGGGCATGGCTGACAGGGCTTAAAGCCATCACTGGAGGAATACCCAGGTGGACACTGACCTATAAAGAGAAATAAACCAAATTTCAAAAGCGTTTTTGAAGATAAAAAATGTTTCACCCCTCAGTTCTAAACTTTAAGTATTTAACTAGTGTGACGAGGAGGAGTGCGTGGCCGGGCCGTGAGGGTGCACGGCCGGCACTGAGTCAACTAATTAGCGGGAGAGAGAGAGAGATAAAGGGGAGCCGGAGACGCCAGTTCGGGAGAGAGAGAGAGACACACGCGGCCACTGTGTGTGTGTGCGTCTATGTGTTTTATGTTATGTTCAGTTCTTTTAACAGTCATTAAAGTTATGTTGACTGTTATGCCGGTTCCCGCCTCCTCCTTGCCCATCCTTACCCTTTACACTGGTGCCGAAACCCGGGAGGAAGGAGGGATGCGCTGTCATGGAGTCCTCGCCACTGCCGTCCGCCAGGGGAGGAGCCGTGTCTGTCTGCTGGGGGATGGAGTCGCTGCCGGCCACTGGGAGTCGGAGGAATCGCTGCCATCCGTCAGGGGACGGAGGAGTGGCTGAGGACCAGGCGAGCATATTTTTCTCTCTCTCTCCCCTCTCTCTCTCTGTGTCTCTCCCACTCACCCTTTCCCTCTCCCCTTTCCCTCCCCTCGTCTCTCCCCAGGTTCCCAGGAGGTGGGGTGGACCATCGGCTGGCTGAACGGCTGGAAGGGCAGCGTCTCCCCTCCAGAGATGGGGGGGAGTAGGCCAGTCCAGATGGCGCCCCGGCCTGAAGCGGGCGGGGGAGGTGTGTGACGAGGAGGAGGGCGTGGCTGGGCCATGAGTGTACACGGCTGGTGCTGAGTCAACTAATCAGCAGGAGACGCTAGTTCGGGAGAGAGAGAGACACACGCGGACGCTGTGTGCGTGTGTGTCTATGTGTTTTAAGTTATGTTCAGTTCTTTTATGTAATTAAAGTTATGTTGACTGTTCTGCCGTCTCCTCCTTGCCCATCCTTACTCTTTACAACTAGATTTTTACATTTTCTTAAAAAAGAAAAAAGAGTGGTGGTGCTTGCCCATGCAAAACTCGTGCTGTGATGGCAGGCTGTTGTGAGTGGTTGCCACAGTGTTGCTATGTGGTTGCTAGGGCATTTCTAGGTGGTTGCCAGGGTGTCCTGGGTGGTTTCTAGGTGGTTGCCTACTAGCCATGTCAAAAGAGCAAACCCTCAGGTCTATGAAAATCGATGATATTCTCGTCCCTCAAAATGGCGTGAGTCCCTCCTTCAATGTTAGTCTTTGATATTTGTTTCTTTTTTTACCTGTTTAATGATGGCAGGAGAAAAAAGTCTGAATACTAACAAAAGTAATCACACACCTTTCCTTAGAGTTGCATTCTGAAATTTTATATTTGGATGTGACGATAATTTTTTTGACCAGATCCTTTTTCAAATTATTCAAAAATACATACACATTGCAATTTGCACAAAACAGTTACTTAAGTACAACTCTTCTATGATGAGCATGTGTACAGTTTCTGAGTTCAAAGTCATTCTGATATTTTTCTGGGGCTTTAAGTGAAAAATGCCATGTGGTGTCAGGGCTGAGCGATAGGACGATGTAATCAGATATCAACGATATCTGACAAATGTCCCTTAACCCTTAAATTGAGTCCTATTTAATTTTCTTTAGAAAGCATTAACGAAACGCAATGCAATTGCAAATTTGGTAAAAACACAGTGAAAATAATTAGTCAGCATTAATTGGGGAAAACAAGGGAATTCATTAGGCTTACACCTAATAGGAAAACTGATGTTTTCTATTAGTTTAAGCACAGATTAAGTGAAGTAAACTGTTGTAGCCATTTTATACAAATTATGTGGTTAGTGTTGAACTTTCTAGAGATAATGGTATATTTTTATTTTAATTACAGTATTATTATCATTATTATTATGATGTTTACATTTATAATTGTCTTTAGATCTTAGTTTGTATTGGTTATATTCCATCTGTTGTCGTAAACGGATGCTTGTGTGATGGCAAATTGGGCCGGTGGAGGAATTAGGAGATTTTAATTGCTTTTTCGTTTAGTTTGAAGTGCCATTTGTATTCAGAAATATATTTGGTTTAAGTTTTTCATGTTTTAATAAATGAATAAAATTTTTAAAACAAAATTGACTAGTGGAAGTGAAGTGCGGTCAGAAATAGTGGGAGCAGGGGGGTTGATGATGTAATCAGATATCATAATATATATATATATTTTTAAATAAAAATATCTTAAAAATATTCCTTGCATATCTTCCAACTCTATGTGGTGTAACTGTCCAGAGACTGTAAAAAAATTGAATTAAAAGCTAAAATTCTTGAAAAAATAAATGTTGGCATGAGTAATGCTGAATCATCTTTTATTAATATTTCTTTAAAAACTGCAATGAAATTGTATTTTTTTATTTGTTTTATTTGATTAATAAAAAAAAACAAAAAAACATTTTGTTCACCAAATCAAAGTCATGTGGTGTGACCACATGTAGGTAGCCATTTTGTTGTTTATGTTGACAGTAACCATAAAACAGAGAGTGTTAAGTTTAAATCAGTTATTTTGACATTTTTATGAGAAGGCACATTTTTTTCAGGTCTTGTGTGGTAAGCCTGAATAAGCTTCTTGATATTCTTAACTCAAAATTTAATTTTATTTGTAAAACAAATTATAATAATAGTTTTACCTTGAAAAATGTACTAATGCTTGCCTTTGCAAGTGATGCTAATAATAAATCTTAACAGATTTATTGAGGTTTAAGGCCATCACTGTAAATTACTGTAATAATAACATAAATCAGGCTTCAAGATTTTTCCTTGTGTTTGCAAAAACGGTAAAAGAAAAGTTTAGTTTAGGACATCCATTATGTACATACATAAACGTGTAGAAGACAGATTGATCAAGTCTAGTTACCTGCACATGACGTGACGTTGCGGGCCCCTGGTGAGCCATGGCGGTCTCCTCCAGGGCAAAGGTCACAGGCCAGCTGACCTTCACGTTCCTGGAATGTTCCAGGTGGGCACTGGACACAGCGCTCCTGCTCACCATGGTAGTATGATCCAGGCAAACATCTGACTAAGAAAAAATAGCCAGCAGGGGGCAGCAGTGAGGGGACTGAAATTCTGAGGTCTGGATCGTAACTGTTTTTGACAAATACAGTTGAAGTTTTCTTAAGTTTTAACTCTAGAGGCCTTGTAATTTGAGCTGATCTAATTTGTAGCCAAGACCTGAAAAGTTCGAATCATTTATCAAAGAACATTAACTAGACCAATTCCTGTCGAGGCAAAGTCTTGAGTCTTGGTCATCTGACTGAGTGGTTCTCGTGGCGTTTCTTTTTCTCATTGCGTTTTGTTTCTTTTTCCATTTTGGTGCTGCGAAATCAGGATTATAATGTACGTAAAAAATATTTTGGCGACGGAGTGATAGGTAAACATTGGAGCGAGAGTGCTATGGAGGATGATCACATATTCCACTGTTTTTCCCACTGGTTTTTCTCTGTTACATTTTTTGCAACATATGTGTGACACAAGTCTGAGTCCAGACTCAAGTTTCCATTTCTGGTAAATACTGTTGTTTATTCTTCTCAGTTACTACTTGGTTCTATAATACAGCACTTTTGCATCAGGTCAAAGGGATAGTTCACCCAAAAATGAAATCATAATTTACTCCCCCTCATGCCATCCCAGATGTGTATGAATTTCTTTCTTCAGCAGAACACAAGCAAAGATTTTTAGAAGAATATCACAGCTCTGTAGGTCCATATAATGCATGTGAATGGTGACCAAAACTTTAAAGCTCCAAAAAGCACATGAAGGCAGCTTAAAAGTAATCCATAAAACCCCAGTCGTGTAATATATGTCTTCTGATGCGATCCAAACGATTCTGGGGGAGAACAGACCAAAATGTAAAAACTTTTTTAATGTAAATCTTGCCATTACAGTCTCTAAGCACAATCGTGATTTCAAGCTCGATTACACTTCCTAGTGCTTGACACATGCGCAGAGCCCTAGAAGATGGCGCTAGGAAGTGTAATCGAGCTTGAAATCATGATCGCCAAGGAGACTGTCAAGACTTATAGTGAAAAAGGAGTTACATTTTGGTCTGTTCTCACCCAAACCCAATTAGATCACTTCAGAAGACATGAATTAAACCACTGGAGTCTTATGGATTACCTTTATGCTTAAAAACTTTGCTCAGCATACACTTGCATTGTATGGACCTACAGAGTCGAGATATTCTAATAAAAATCTTTGTGTTCTCAGAACAAATAAAGCCATACTCATCTGGGATGATGAGAGAATTTTCATTTTTGGGTGAACTATCTCTTTAATAGCAGCTGTAGTGAAGAAGGGGGTTTTACTCATGAATAACTGGCCCCACTCACTCTTCTGTTCTTACCACAGCGGCCGCTGTCTTTCTCTCGGCCAGGTCCGCAGTTATCTTGCCTCAGTGCAGCCTGGGAGAGCTTCTGCGCGACCTCATACTCTAGTCCAGCTACACGTATCAGGAAACGCTCCTGGTTAATGGATTTTTTCAGGGCTTTGATGTACGACTTCATCTGCTGCTCCATGCGCTGCCTTTGACACATCATATTACAGTTCCCTGGAAGGAGAACAAGATGAATCTCATGACTTTCGGTCAACTAAGGCATGAAAAACAGCGCACTTTTTTCTGCTGGTAGTAGGGATGGGTCGGGATGGTTGACAAGTCAATTTGAGGGGTTTCTTATTTTTTTCCTTATTTTTGTTTTAGCTTTAATAATTGTAACGGTGGTGCTTTTTAAATTGAATGGATTAAGAGATGCACCTTCTTGCAGAAGATATTAGCAGGCAGACAGAATGCTTTAGTGCCTTAGACAGAGTGCCTTAGTGTGCTGCTAGACTTTCAGGACGGTAAACTTTCACCAGAAAGTTGCATCTTTACATTTATCCCCTACAATTATGAAAGCACCACCTGTGTAACAAATCCACTGTCTTCTTCAACACATCCGTTTCAAGACAGTTACTGTCCGATTTCAAATAGTCTGCTGTTATTATGCATAATCTGTTGTGATAGTTTTGTGCAATAAACGGTTAAAGGCTATTTCTTGAACTTCTGTCAATTACCCTATTGAAGGCTGCACATTCTTGGATTCAGTTGGCACATGTTTTAAATGTTGGTATATATGTAACTTCTTGCACAGCTTTTCAACTTTCCTTATCCTCCTAAGACCTGAGCGTGACTGCTGTGTGCATTTTTCCTTTCCCCTTTTGATTTGTAACTAGTAGCACCTAATAAACAAGCAAAATGTGTTTTTTTCTAGAGCAGATAGTTTTCTTAAAAATGTATGTACACATATGTGGACATCGGGACTACGTTGTGAAATTTTAAATGATACCAAGCTATGGAAAGTCGGATTATTTGCACTGGTCTTAGAACAGTTTGAAATGCACCTTATTTTCATCCTAACTCCGTATACATCCTCTGAAAGCAACATTTTCCAGTTTTTGGATGCATCCATTGATTCTCAATGTGAAAATGCGCAATGAAAATTGGATATTTGAACTAAAACTGAGCATACAGTCCACGTTCATGGTCATTGTGTTTAACAGTGTGTCGTTTTGTGATAAATCACCCAAATTTAAAAAATGGCATATCAGATGAAACTAGAGACTCTAATCTTCTAATGTAAAAACTTATTTAGGTTTCTTACCAGATGTAGACAAACTCAGCTGTGATCGGTGCCATGCTGTTTTGACACATGACTCCGTGCATCGAAAGTTTAACCCTTTACTGGAAACACAGAGTCTCCTGAACTGAGATCAGTTGGTTTAAATGAAATTTAAAGCCAAAATACAATGCCCACGCATGAGGACACGGGGTCGCACGAGGTTAAGAAACGCATCAGTCTTGCGGACATGACACTGAATCAGCCTAATTATGCAGGACTTCCTTGACAGACTACTTGTTTAGACAGTAGAGAGGTTTCCTTTAGACACAGGACATCAGACTCACCGGTGGTGTCCGATGGCTTGACCTCGGCTTCCAGCTCCAGAGTGATGCGCGTGACCTCTTTGCTTGACGGGTTACGTGCTCGACGACCTTTGGCTTTCTTAGACGAGTCACACTTCAGGTTAACGAACGTGACCAGGCAGTTGTTGCATAGTTGGCCGCCTGCATATCAAGTCATTATTCAGACAAAGAGGGCATTTAGACTTCGGTTTATCACATATTTGGAGTGACACTGTCACCTTATTTATGAATTACATTAGCTATCACCTTCATCAATGCAGCTAAACAAAAATGGAACTCCCTGAACAAACAGTTCTCTCTATGGCCTTTTTCCATAACAGGGACCATCAAAATGATATGGTACCCTTCATTTCCTGGCCCCTATGACCTCTGACCTGGCCCGATCTGTCTGCCGTTGTCCTCTGCCCTCCCCTTAAGCTTCGGGTGCAGGTGGCATTTGGCATTCTTGATCCGGAAGGATGCCGTCTGCTTCACTGGAGGGGTCTGAGTCTCTACAACCAAACAAGGAGGTGTTGGCAAAACCAAACACATTCATATAAAGCCCTTTTTTCAATGTTACAATGCTGTTTCCTATCTCAGCTTAATATGCTAAGGTAACTATAAAGAAGTAATTCTTAAATTGAACATTGTGACTATGTGGCACTTTAAAAACATTTCTGTTTGTCTGAGCATCCAAACCAGCCTAACACCGCAAAACTGACTTAAATGGTGCGAGTCTGGGTAACGTCTGTCTTTTTGTCTGACCGGTGCTAGACAGGGGGAGTGTTTAGGAAACCATTTCGAAAACAGTAATTATTTTTTGCCAAACAACTGCCCTGGGCCTCATTTCCTGATAACGATTGATCTTAGCGGTTAAGAATGTTTTCTTCTAACGATTTTGCGAACGTTCATTATTTTTTTACATGTGTTTCCTAAAACTATACTTAACATTAATGCGCAAGGATGCACTTTAAGTGCTAATTAAAAGAGTTGCTGTCCGTATATGTGAACTGCTGAAGTGTGACCGTAGTGCTGCTCATCATTGACACTTCATTATATTTGTGCGTAACTTTATAAACGTTTTTTAATTACCTTGCTGGAAATATTCAAATATATTTTCCTAACCCTTTAACCTCAGATGTGCCCGCCGACGGGCCCGTGAGAAAAAAAACATAATCGTCCAAATATTAATAAATACAGTCTTGACCAACACAATATCGGTATTGTTTGAAAGCTTAGAAGCTCTACTTTCCGATGCATGCAGGTATTATAACCAAAACTGAACAAGCGCTTTGAAATTTGCAGACAAATCAGAAGTGCTCCATTTTGATAATTTATAAATGTGCACTGTACATATTATTGCAATCAGAATGATCAAATAGCCATGTGATTAGAATATATGTTGTTGGAAAGCTCTCAAAGAGTAGAATACAACCAGCTTATTTGTTTTACTCACAGAAAGAAATATAGCGAGTAATAGCTAAGTATATGTATTTGACATTTATGTTGGTGTTGCTTATATGGCGCGTATTCGATTATAACTTCATGAAAAATAAACAGAACATAAAATATCACATAACATTACTTAGAAGAGGTGATTATCTTTCAAACGAGTCCACACACAAGGTAATCGGATGCATTGATCATTAGATAATCCACACGAAGCACAATAATACATATGACCACCAGGAGATGGCGCCAAGTACATGACACAAACTCAATGATGCAGACTCATTGAGTCAAAGGGCACTCATTGTGTAAAATCTCATTACTAAAATCATGTCTGCATGCTATGCATACCTTTAGTCATTGTTGTGTTTGCATGTGTAATTAGTGCTTTTGGACACATTGAGACGTTTTTGAACACTATGATAAATGATATTTGTAATGCTATAACTTTTGATTGCTTTGTCATATGAACACAAAAGTTTTCTCAGATATAGTTGATATGATTTTGGAACAAAACAAAAGTCTTTCGGAGCCACCTTATTTACACCCAGAGATATATAATGTCAAATCAGAAAAAAAAAGTTAATTTTTGCCTACATTTTTTGTGTGACTTTGCAGCAGTTTCTTAAGCTGAGAGTATCAGAATGTATCATAATCTATTAAAATTTTTGAAAAGTTTTCTTTACAATGATACCAAACACTTGACCCTCCTTGTTTTTTTGTTTGTTTGTTTTTTTGTCGAGTTATAAGCCTTTAATTTTGGGTATGCCACTGCAACAGGCATTCCTGCTAATCACAAGCATTAATTGAATATAACGAGTTTCACCGTGTTATTTCGGAGTGCAAAATAAGTAGACGTGTGGAAGCTGCGCTTTAGAGAAATTCATCAATCAAAGGGAGGTCTGCTCTATACTCCCGAAAGTGATAATGTTAAGAGCAATGCTACAAAACATGTGTGGTGTTACACAACATGTGGTGCGGGGCGGGCGAGAGCGCTTTTGGGTGTTAGAGGAAGTGGAGACGAGGATGATGAAACAATATTTACAGAAAATTTTTCATGCATGGCAGCAAGTCATTTTTTCTTCTCTCTACCAACTAATCTACAAATAAATTACTAATTAACTAATACTAATTAATTTATCAGTTCATCCAATATTGACTAAACATTTAATGCATTTATTATTATTATTAGCCTTGTAGCTATATTAAAGTGTAGCTATAAGTATTTATTTGTATTAGGTGTAATTTTGCGATTGTCCTGCAGGTGTCTGCATAAGTATATGTCCTTACATTTATGCATTTGCAAAACACTTTTATCCAAAGCAACTTACAGTGCCCTTATTACAGGGACAATCCCCCTGGAGCAACCTGGAGTTAAGTGCCTTGCTCAAGGACACAATAGTGGTCGCTGTGGGGATTGAACCAACAACCTTTTGCTTACTAGTTCAGTGCTTTAGTCCACTACACCACCACCACTCATAATTTTAGCTCTCTGCAATAACTCATTTTCAAGTACTACTTAAGTTACGCTGGCTTTTGGAAACGGGCCACAAAACTAAGACGAATCATAAAATGGATTCTACGATCTATTTAGGCTTACGATGCTTTTGGGAAACGAGGCCCTGTTTGTTTTCTTTGAATGTTCATGTTAGAGTTATGCTCACTCTGAATACTTATGAGGAACAACAATTTGAGAATATACTGTTCCGTGACAGCAATCCTAATTTGTTAAATGACATGAAACAAACATCAGGCATGGTAAATAAGTTTCAGATTTTCCAAGCACATCAAGTGATCTCGTAATTGCACAGCTGTGATGTGTCTGTCTTAATGTTTCTCGGAATCATCAGCTACAGCTGTTCAAAAAAATGTCTCATCAAATGCCAGTTCTGTTAGCTGTGAGCTCATACTGAAAGAGTTCATTTGCTCTTGAGATGGGGAAGGTATTAGGAAATACATATCATCTTACCTATGCAGCTCTGGATGCTGCTTGTGTTTAATCTGGCCTGGGATTTACCTCGTAGGATGGGTATTCCACAACTAACGGAATAGCTGTTGTCTGATTCTGTGGAACAGACAACGAAAATGAATCATAAGACATTAGAGTTGAATACAAACATATGATCCAAGTCGTTAGAGTTACCTGCCAGGTAATGTGCTTTAGATGCACAGGTGAGAGAGCAGCTCTCTTTTTTCCCCATCTTGTTACAGGTGAGGGTGGCTTTGGGTGCTACAAGACTGGACGCACACTTCAAAAGCTCTGTATTAGCGAAATACACACTTTATTAGCAGAAGCCAATGTACTGCCTTTAAGCTGATTGAAATAATAATAAAAAAAAACAATCATTGTATTACAGTCATTGTACTACTTCAATGCAGTAAAAAAAACTGTATTACAGTAATGAGAATCACCCTGAAAATGACAGAAAAACTCGGAATCGCCAATCAAAATTTTGGGGTAAAATGTGGCCTATAGTAAAATCAGTGATATTCACCCTTAGGTGGGAATTACAAAATGATTTTTGCGAAGACAAGCGCTTGATTCAACAACTTTGAACCATGAGTTTTCAGTTCATTTATAGTCATGTCTGAATGGCCTCAAGGTGGCAGTGTTGTCCACATACCGATACAGTCCTTCTTATTCCAGTGCAGTTTGTAGCCTGGAGGACAGGTACACTCATAACTGCCCAGCGTGTTCACACATCCAAATTTACAGCTGCCCCGATTAATGCTGCACTCATCAATATCTATAAAACAAAAGAAATAGAGAAATCTTCATTTCATTAATTTCTGTTACAAAAGGACTTATAGAAAATGACATGCATACACTTACACAGAAGATACTCACACCTCAACCAGATGACATAGGCTATGTTTGGAATAGCATGTAAACATACTACTCTTATGATTTCTATGGTATCTGTGCAGTTTGTGAAATTTCTGTATGCATGGAATACCAGGATGACCTACTACATTTCTGAAAATGTGCATTATCAGAGCCCTTCTACAAAGGTGAGTCTACAAGTTTAGCAACAAAATGCACAACGCGGCCTTCCCATAGACATTTTAAAGGCTGTTTTCTTAATGGATGTCTATGGAGGAGATGCTTCAGTGTGCTGAATAAACTGCTTTTGTGAGGAAACAGCTCATGACAGCCTGTCCGCTAATCTTCAACATGTTTTACACTAAACAATCTTTTTGGAATGAACTATGTGTAGAGATTAATACGATAAAATTGCTGTTTTATAAGAGAAAATTTTGACAATATTTTGTACCTGTTAATTTCTCAACAG
Source organism: Myxocyprinus asiaticus (assembly GCF_019703515.2). Lineage (NCBI taxonomy): Eukaryota > Metazoa > Chordata > Actinopteri > Cypriniformes > Catostomidae > Myxocyprinus > Myxocyprinus asiaticus. The sequence continues at coordinate 7,243,700 of NC_059372.1, forward strand.
GTAGGTGTCAGTTTATGGCTTAACCCATTCATTTATATGGTATACGCAAACAGTGGTTTACTGTCGTACACTCTGAACATGGTTCAGTGATGTCAGCAACAACAAAATGACATCCCTGTGACGCCATCGTGAGCAATAACTTGCTACATATAAATAAATAAGTCAATCGTTTAGCTACGTTTTCAACGGCAGCGAAATTCTCTTTGGTATGGAGCCCCTTAGAGGAAAGAGTGTGAATTTGTTTTCTTAAATAGTTTTGTGTGCCCTCGCAAAACGTTTTTGTTCCCTCACAATAGTTTTGCTTTCCCTCGCAATACATTTATAATGGTTTTACTATAGTAACCATATTTTAACCATGATATTCCTAGTGAAACCATAGTGATAATACAGGAAAACACAAACTATGGAAATAAAAATCATAATTTTGTGGGTATTATGGTTTTACTATACAAATACCGTAGTTTAACTATGGTTAATGCACTATGAACTAACATAAACTAACAATGAAAATGTATTTTTATTAACTAACATTAACAAAGAATAATAAATACTGTAAAAAATATTTTGTTCATTGTTAGTTCATGATACCTAATGCATTAAATAATGTTAAAAAAATTTAACTTTATAATAAAGTGCCACCGATATTGTAGACTGTAGTTTGGCAGAATTTCTTTTTCTATAGATTAACCATGGTTAATCTTGTGGTTACTATAGTTTAAATCCAAATAACAACAATATTATTCCCATAGTTTTTGTTTTTTTTATCATTATGGATTTACTATGAATATCATGGTTAAAATATGGTTATTTTAGTAAAGCCATGGTAATTGTATTTTGAGGGCATGCAAATCTTATTGCGAGGGAAAGCAAAACAACTGAGAGGGAATGCAAAACTTATTGTGTGTGTGTGTGTGGGGGGGCACCCTGTACAGTGCATACAGTAAGCAGCAAGCTAGTGTTTAAGCCATTCACTATACTAAGAAATACAGAACATTTGTTTTCTGATTCAAACATAAGTTTCCAGTTGTCCCAATTTTACCAATCTCCTCTAATCCTCTCTGATATGAGTCAGCTACGCTTATTAAAAGCACATTATGACAGAAGCTTAGCAAACATTCTTCCTGTGAGGGTGTGGTGATCTGACGATAATTTGATAACTGTCATCAAGCACATCATGATTGATTTTTTTTATTTTTCCTGAAGTGCAGCCCAGAGAAGGTATTAGCTGAAACGTTTTCTCGTAAATCTGCTGTTTTTCTGCTCAGATATTGTGTTTTAGTCTGAATAGCTTTTGAGCTAAGAGAACACAAAAAAGTGTTGAGGAAGCTACTTTGAAACTACAAATGAATCAGAACTGAAAAGTTTAACTACAGTGACAAGTTTTAAATGGATAGTTCATCCAAAAATAAAATTCTCTCATCATTTACTCACCCTCATGTCATCCCAGATGTGTATTACTTTCTTCTGCTGAACACTAACAACGATTTTTAGAAAAATATTTCAGCTCAGTAGATCAATATAATGCAAGTTAATGGTGGCCAGAACCTTGAAGGTCCAAAAAAGCAAATAAAGGCAGCATAAAAGTAATCCGTACCACTCCAGTGGTTAAATCCATGTCTTCAGAAGCGATATGATAGGTGTGGGTGAGAAACACATCAATATTTAAGTCAATTTTTACTATAAATCTCCACTTTCACATTCACATTCTTCTTTTGTTTTTTGATGATTCACATTCTTTACGAATATCACCACCTACTGGGTAGGGAGGAGAATTTATAGTAAAAAAGGACTTCAATATTGATGTGTTTCTCACCCACACTTATCATATCACTTCTGAAGATATGGATTTAACCACTGTGGACGTGTGGATTACTTTTATGTTGGACCTTAACAGTTCTGGCCACCATTTACTTGCATTGTATGGACCAAGAGAGCTGAGAAATTCTTCTAAAAATCTTTGTTTGTGTTCAGCAGAAGAAAGTCATACACACCTGGGATGGCGAGTAAATGATGAGAGAATGTTAATCTTTGGGTGAATTATTCCTTTTAGTAAGGTACTTTTAGTTAGTTACTCCCCTGCTGCAAAGAACAGCTTTTACTAGCGTTTTCATGCTGGATAGTGCTGATTTGGTGTTTGTCTAACTGGTGAACTTCAGCCATATAACCATGAAAAAATTAGCTAGTGAAGCTGGTTGTTATGATTCTCTGTTGTTTGCCTTGTGTTTCTCCCCTGTCATCTGTTCCTCCCAGACTACACTTCCCATAATTCCCTGCCCTCATCACTGCCAGCTGTCCTAGATTGTTTTCACCTGTCTTTCATTTACTCATTACCCATTGTGTATATAATGCCCTGTTGTTTGCTTAGCCTTTGTCAGGTCTCCTGGCCATCTGCTTGATCTGCGCTGGTCTCCTTGGTATCTCAGCCGTCCACCTGATCTGCTCTAGTCTCCCGGCCTTCCACCTGTTCTGCTCTGGTATGCTTGGTCTCCAGCTCCATCTTGGCCCTGCCTCCCTGACCAGCCTTCCTTGGGCATCAGGAGCCACCCATTTGAGGGGGCGGGGGGCTATGTTATGCTTCTCTGTTGTTTGCCTTGTGTTTCTCCCCTGTCATCTGTTCCTCCCGGACTACACTTCCCATAATTCCCTGCCCTCATCACTGCCAGCTGTCCTAGATTGTTTTCACCTGTCTTTCATTTACTCATTACCCATTGTGTATATAATGCCCCATTGTTTGTTTAGTCTTTGTCAGTTGTTTTGTGTTTTGACCTCCTGTGTATTACCAGTACCCTTCGTGGACGTTTCTTTTGTTCCTGTGTTTACCCCATTATTCTGTACTTTATTTTATTAAATACGGTTTCGCCGCACCTAGATCCAGCTCTCGTGACTTCCTTCCAAATGTTACACTGGTCAATCAGCATGGTTTTTTTTTTTTTTTTTATAAAGATGGTTGACTAATGAAGTCTTGCTGGTTAAGTTAGTTAAGAAGCCAGGATGGGACACCAGCGTCCAAAACACAACATATGCTGGTGACTAACATTGCTGGACTCTTTAGCAGGCTCCCCAACATTGGAACAGAACCAACAGAAGTTGAATAAAAACACCAGAAAACTAAAGGCAAACAAAGGACTGAAACAAAAGAGCAACTGGGGAAGTTTGAGTGGATTAGAAATAGAGACAGATCGAAAGAATAAGGGTTTTTCGACAGATTTGTTTTCAGTGGAGGTGGAAAAAAGGTGCGAGAGAGGGGGCGTCTTTGTGAATTTCTTTTAGGGTAAAAGAGCTCACTTGCTAGGCTAGTCTGGTTTTCCTTTTCTTTGTCTTTCTCTTGTTCAGCATCAGATTTGAACCGGCTCCAGGCTAAACCTTTGACTTTCACATTTCCTCTTACCCTGTTTAGATCCCGAGCCTGCATTAATCTAAAGAGAGGAAAAATGGCTGTCGGATTGACACCTCTATTAACCTCCTGTAGCTACAGAGCGTGGTGCCTCCAAGACATGTTTAACTTGAGGGCAACTCTGGGGGTTGGGTTGAGGGCATGAGGTGCAAATATGAAACTATGTATATCTCTATAAACATTGATTGCTGTTGTCTGTCTCGAGTACAGGCATGCCCAGGATCAAATGCAGGCAAAACAGAGTTAGACATGGTGAAAGGGCCATATCAACACTCTGTGAGTGTGTGTGTGTGTACAGGTTTGGCTATGCTTGTGAGGGACAATTTTTGAAAATGTCCTCTCTAACCCTGTAAAGCCTGACATGAAAGATTTGTCATAAAATCTAATTTTTTGACATTAAACTGTTTTTAGTACCATTAGACAAACTATAAAAAGAAATGCATTAGGCTTTAAAGGTCATTATCCTCCTGAGGACCAGCAATTCATTTTTGTGTAGGACATTAGTTATTAAGTTCTTTTTAGCCCATACATGCTACAGTGGTAAAGCTTTTTTCAGAGGATTGATGTGGGATTTTCAGAGATACTGAATGTTTGAGAGTTTGGCCATGACAACTTCCTCTCCTTGGTCTATAAATATGGATTGAAATATATCACAGTTCAATTCAGCACATCAAATACAATATGAATAAAATACTATTTTTCCAATAAACAATTTTTATCATGTGTATTTTGTGCACAAAACAGTATGTATTGACATCTAAAAATTTGCAGGGTCTCAGGAACTTATGGTAAGATGACATCATCATAGCTTGTAATGTAAAATAATGAGATCTTTATAATAACAGAGCAGGCTGCATATTTGAAAATACACAGAAATATTAGTTCACACTTTAACTATATCTTATAAAAAGTATATGCCAGAATTCTCAAAGCTCTGTTAATTTTTTTTTTTTTTTTTTTTTTGGTGGTGGGCATGAATGGAATGGTAATTGAGAGATATGCCTCAAAAGCCTGTTGTATCATATTTGATACGTGGATTTCAAAGGATTTTTTTTCCAATAAAATAATATACAAACTTTTCACCAAGCATACATTGCTTATATTCAGCAAATACTCATTTTAAAATATCAGTAACTATATAATCATTACAGTCACTTTTACTTTATTAAAATATGCTGTCATTTATCCCAACATAAGAATCACTTTTGGCACAAGTCCACTGCCATTTTAAATAGATCAATATAAACATTGAAACCACTTTTTTATTCACAAAATAACCACTAGATGGTGCCGTAAACATGTGAAACTTACATACCATAGGTTGTTTGGCTTGTCAGATTGAACAGAGAGTAAAAGGGGAGCTGTCAAACATGGTGTATCATATTTAATACACATGCCGTTATAGGGCAAATAAAGTAAATCATGTCAAAACAGTGCTTTAAATCTGCTGATATTAACAGGTTTGTGTGAGTGTTGTGTTAAGGTTTAGGTTATAAGGGTCTATAGCAGTTGTTTTCAAACTGTGTTACCAGTGGTACGCAGAGTGCCCTCAGCTGGTACGCAGCACGACCCAGGATATTTACATTAAAAAAAATTTTTTAGTTTGATTTCTAATGTATGATTACAATTGTAATATATCTTTGAGATAGCCCAACTTTTTCTGTTTTTCCATCGACAGTGCAGGAAGGGAATATGTAACGTTCTCATTGCGCAAAGCAGCGCTGATATCTGTGCGCACACCAAAATATTATTCCCATGCAGAAAACAGAACAGCAAAAACGGATGCGATTGAGGCAAGATATCATTCCATTTATTTTACACATTCTCAGACTTCCTTAAAGCCTATGATCTTAAATAGTGCTTTTGACTCAAAGACACTGGGTTGTATTTGACTGTATTTTGTTTTTGATTTCACTGGAAGATTGCTTGGATGAGGGACAGAGAAATGGAGTGCACGTCTGACAGCTGTGCGCAAGGCAGCGCTATGTGACGAACATTGCCGCTATGTCACCTATGGCCGAGTCCACCTATGACTAGAGGGAAGGAAAATACATAGTTTGACAAGTTTTAAAGTTAACGACTGGAAAGGGCATGATTTAGAGTAAAATGATCCTTAGATAGCTTATTGCAGCTGCTGTTTTCATAGATCACATGCACATTATGACATATTTTTAAGGGTGATGCTAGCTGCATAATTTTAGGGGAGCTGAGATGAAAAACAGGGTCTTGCGATGCCTAAGCTCCAAATTTCTAAATATATTTAGTAGTTTGTTTGAACTGAATTGCAACACATATAAACGTTAATAGTGTATGATTGATTTTAGAAACACACTCTTGCTGACTGTGTAAACTACAGGAATATTGATATTAATAAAATATGGCATTGTGTATGTTGCTCACAATCCTCAAGACTACGCTAAAAATGTATATCTGCCGAATGCTGAAAAAAATGTTTGAGTGAACATTGGTGGTGACTAGGTGGTACTTGAATGTTCTGAATGTAATGGTACTTGGCCTAAAAAGTTTGAGAAGCACTGGTCTATAGAAAATATCATCATATCTGTATAAATCCCATGACGTCGATCAGATGTCCTCACTAATGTAGTGAAACAAATATGAGAAAGAGAGCAATCCTTTTCCTTCCCAGGTGATTTTGAGAAGATCAACAAGGAATTGTGATTCAGATATTTAAGATTTGAGTGTTTCAGAATGATGACTTGTGCAACATTGGTATGTAATAGTTTCCCAAAAAGCCCCCAATGATTTTATGGAACATAATGTGTGACAATGTCCTAAAACACCTTAATTCTGGTATGTAACAAAGGGATATTCCAGGTTTAATACAAGTTAAGCTCAATTGACAACTTTTGTGGCATAATGTTGATTACCACAAAAAATTATTTAGACTTGCCCCTTGTTTATTTAAAGAAAGCAATAAAGGTGGTTACAGTAAGGCACATTGGAGTTAAAATATGGCCAGCCCATATATGCTAAAATACAAACCTTTTCAAAAGTGGAGCCACATGATTTAAACATTATACTGTACGTGTTAACATGATTTTAGTCTGAAAGAAATTGTTTACAAACCTTGGCTGGGTTTCCCGATAACGTTGCAACTTAAGCTTTAACGATCATCTTAACTTACATCGCTCGTTATTTTACAATGGAGTAACACCTGTTTCCCAAACCAGCTCGTTAGATCGCTCGTTATAAAGTTGAACTTAAGTGCTTCATTACAGGAGCTGTCCAGTCCAAAGGTGCTGATCACTTTGGCCAGTATGGTTGTTCGTAACCTTGTCGCGGTGCCGAAATGTATTACCTAACTATTACAGAATTTAATTAAAGAAATAATTATGGCTTTAATAAGATGGAGTTTCAGATGTATTGATGCTCAATCATAGAGATTAATGAAAGTGACACAATAAATGCATGTAACTCGAACGTACGCTATTTGAATCATAAGGGGCTCTCATGTATTTAGACCTGTCTAAATATGAATAAATCATCTGGTTAGAGTTCAAGGTACTGTGTACTTGTAGCCTTACTGCCATTATACATAATGCAATTTGTTACTGCCTTATAAAAAAGACTATAGGGGAGCCGATTTGAACCAGCCATTGGAGGAAGGAAGAAGAGGAGGAGGATGAAGAGAGAGAGGGAATCTCTCATTGCACACTCTCGATCTAATCTCCTCTGTTAACCATATTTTAATTATTTATTAAGGCATATTTATTTAAGTTTTAAACTGCATGGTCACATTCCTCACATATGTCTTCTTAAATTATCTGTTTAATAAGAACATATCGTCTTTCTATTGCCATTGCAATTATGCTTATCAAAGAAGGCTAATAACGTTATACTGTATTACGTGTCTTGTAAATTTAGACCTATCACGTCGCATGCAAAGACTGCTGAAACTGCCTATTGATTTCATAGTGATTTTTTCAACACTTTTTTATCCTCTGAAATAGTTTACAATGGCTTTCCAATGATCAAAATATATTAATACAATTTATTAAATGTCCCATTGTCTTTGATAAACTGTGAAAGATGCCAGAAATATATACGTTTAAGTTGCACTTAAACTTAAAAGCTCTTGTTAATTTACGAATGTTTTTACAAACTACTTAGATGATAATGCTTTTGGGAAACGTGCCTTAGAGATTAAGTACTACTTAAGTTCTGCTAACATTCTACTTAGTGCTTCAGGAAACACAGCCCTTATCTGTGTAAAGTTATATCCAATATTGGATATACTTTTACACAGATTTTTACATTTATGCATTTGGCAGGCGCTTTTATCCAAAGCAATTTACAGTGCCCTGATTACAGGGACAATCCACCTGGAGCAACCTGGAGTTAAGTGCCTTGCTCAAGGACACAATGATGGTGGCTGTAGGGATTGAACCAACAACCTTTTACTTACCAGTTCAGTGCTTTAGTCCACTACACCACCACGTATAATGTTTACAGCTCATTGTAAGTGCCTTACTTTAACAGCCATTTTTGCTTCTTTTTTTTTTTATTAAATGAGGGACGAGTTGAAATATGTTTTTGTGGTAATCAACATTATGCCACAAATGCTGTTGATTGAGCTTAACTTGTATTGAACTCAGAACATTCCTTTAACTGAGAGCAAGTGTACGATATAACAGCACACATAAGTGTCAGCTGTTTGATTGTAAACTCTGTAACGATCGATTCTGTCTCCTCGCCTATTTCAACTTCAGCATCCATTTCCCTACAGGTCCATTCTATAGCTATAGAGAGCTCCATAAATCTAAGCGTTATCTGTCTATCTATCTATCTATCTATCTATCTATCCAACGAACAAAGAGACACATTCAGACACATTCATCATTTCTTTTGCTCTAAACAATGGTGTGATGCATACATCTTTAACATGAGCTCATCTGCAACAAGCTTTTCTCATAAATGTGCCAAGGAGACTGTGGATGTCAAGATTTTAAGTGAATAATGACTTAAATTTTGGTCGGTTTCTAACCCAAAGCGATCGTATCACTTCAAATGACATGGATTAAACAACTCGAGTCATAAGGATTATTTACTTTTAGATTATTTACTAGATACTTTTATGTTGCATTTATGTCCTTTTTGGAGCTTTAAAATTTTGGACCCCATTGACTTACACTATATAGAAAAAAACACATCATACATCCTTCAAAATATCTTTGTTTGTGTTCCGCAGAAGAAAGTCATGTGAGTTTTAGAGGGCATGGGGGGTAAGTAAATCATGAGGGAATTATAATTTTTGGGTGAACTATCCTTTTCTGGACACATGTACACACATAAAGATTTGATTACATGCATTGACAGCGTGTGAACGGAGTGAAGCGAGTTGTCGCTATATTGGTAGGGATGTCCTGATACCATTTTTTTGAGAACGAGTACGAGTACGGATACCTGTTTTTTTTTGTTTTTTTTATAATTTTTTTCTTTTTCGTTTTCTGAATTCCCTATCAACAGTTTATATAAAAAAAAAAAAAAAATAATCAAAGAGGTGTCCAAATATATATTCATTAAAACATTAATCAAATGAAAATAGAAAGATTAATTTTCCACATGATATTGTATTATTTTTAGGGCTGTCGATGTAAAAAAAAGAACACAATTAATCATGTCCCCGGACAGTAATAAGGAATATTCTTGAGCAATTCAAGCTTGAAGTACCACCTGTTTTCTCCAGGGGGCAGTAAGCAAAACTCCAGCTCTATCCGCAATGCACAGCTTATACAGAGAACAAACCACACTCACCGACAGCAGACAGCACAACACGAGGAGGCGTCCTTGCGTTAGCGCAAATCCGAATGCAGGGATCTCAAGACATGTTTTGAAACTACGTTTAACTTGACACAGCGACCTAAAAACTGTATGTTCATGACGTGACGCAACCATAGTGAGATGCTCCAAAAGCATCCATCTGACACAGGTGTACATTGATGTGTCCTTATAATAAATCTCGGACTGATTGACGAATTCAGTTGCAAAATAGATTGCTGTGAGCTGTAGGCAAATGATTGGCTTATGTTCAATAATACACTGTCTGGCCAAAAAAAAAAAAAAAAAATAAGCAGATACTTAAGAGCCTATGATTGGATCATTATTGCAGTGATTAATATGTTTCAGCTGGCTACAGTTCTTTTAACCCTAACTGATGCAGTGTGTAGCTTCTCATTTCTTAAACAACCATGTTGGAAGACGTATCCCGTGGTCGTGGAAAAGATGTTACTGTGTTTCAGAAGGGGCAAAATATTGGCCTGCATCAAGCAAAGAAAACAACTAAGGAGATTTCTGAAATCACTGGAATTGGGTTAAGAACTGTCCAACACATTATTAAAACCTGGAAGGATAGTGGTGAACCGTCAGCTTCACGGAAGAAATGTGGTCGGAAAAAAATCTTGAATGATCGTAATCGGAGATCACTAAAACGCTTGGTGAAGTCACATCGCATTAAATCGACAGTAGAACTCACGGCTGTGATTAATATTGAAAGTAAAAGCATTTCCACACGCACAATGCAACGAGAACTTACAGGATTGGGACTAAACAGCTGTGTGGCCACAAGAAAGACACTTGTTAGTGAGGCTAATCGTAAAAAACTACAAGTTGCCAGAGAGCATAAAGATTGGACTGTGGAGCAATGGGAAAAGGTCATGTGGTCTGATGAGTCCAAATTTACCCTATTCGAAAGCGATGGGCGTGTCAGGGTGAAAAGGAAAGCACATGAAGCGATGTACCCGTCATGCATAGTGTCCACTGTACAAGCCTCTGGAGGCAGTGTTATGATCTGGGGTTGCTTCCATTGGTCTCGTCTAGGCTCAGCAACGTTATGCGGCAATAAAATGAATTCAGCTGACGACCTGAATGTACTGAATGACCAGGTTATCCCATCAATGGATTTTTTCTTCCTTGGAGGCATGGGCATATTCCAGGAAAACAATGCCAAGATTCATCGGGCTCAAAGAGTGTGTAAAAGAGTGGTTCAGGGAGCATGAGGAATCATTTTCACACATGAATTGGCCACCACAGAGTCCTGAGCTTAACCCCATTGAAAGTCTTTGGGATATGCTGGAGAAGACTTTATGGAGTGGTTCACCAATACAAGATCTCGGCCAAAAATGTATGCAACTCTGGATGGAAATAAATGATGTGACGTTGAATAAGGTTGTCGAAACATTGACATATGCATGCCATAATCAAAGCTAAAGGTGGTCCAATGAATATAAAAGTATGCGACTTTTTTTTTTGGCCAGGCAGTGTATTTAAATACTACTGTATGTATTAAACTATTTATTGGATTCTAAAGCCACTTTTTGTACTGTCTTTTTTATGCTTTACTCATTAGCCACAATAATGTAATCGCATTTTAATTAATAATATATAGATTTTATTTGTAATTATTTAAATATAACTACTTAGAATTATTTGATCATTATATAAGAAATTATTGTTTTCTGAGGGGCTTTCTCCGCAAATATTTATATATACGATTAATTGTGATTAATTCGATTAATTAATCGGCATACCACGCAATTAATTCTATTAAAAAGTTTAATCATTTGACCACCCTAATTATTTTAAATGAAGTGCTTTTATACAGAACCTCACAGCACAATCCAAAATACAACAATGGAGCTATTTTTGTCAAATAAATTGCTCCATAACAGCACATTACAGATGTGTGATATTGCTTTACTATAAAACAATTACTATTGATTTTTTCTTCTTCTTCTTCTTCTTATTAGTAGAAGTAGTAATATTATAGTGAATATTACATAACTATAGTAGTAATATATTTCTGTCGTACTTTTTCCCATTTAAATAAAGCTTTTATTTTGAAGTGAAGCTCTTTCCGCTTCTCACCAATGGAAATGCAGGTAGCTACGTGACCCAGATTATTAAACCACAAGGGGGCAATGCTAATGATGGTGTTTTCCAAGTGTGAGCAGAGAAGCTCTAAAAGGTATGAGCACTTTGTGTCTTTATGTCTGCACATAACCAGCTCCACATCTTCACTTTGAAGCGTGCAGCACATGCAAACTATATATTTATCTCGTTAAATCGAAGCCTTTTCAGTTTAATAATCACACCAGGACATAATGTGATTTTAATCTGTGTGCTAAATGTTTAGGGAATGACATTTGTTTGCCAGATTGTATCGGTTTTTGATATTGAAGCATTTTTACAAGCACGAGTATGAGCGTGGTATTGGACAAGATTCCAATACCAGTCTACATCCTTAAATATTGGCTCATGTGTGTGCACTCAACTATGATGCTCAAGTTCAAAAGTCATCGCTCCTCTCTTCGTTCATGAGCGCTAATGAGCGAGAGCGATGTTAGAGCGGAGGGGCCGCCTGCATCAATAAAAAGTGTATCTAGTTTACTTGCTAGATATCTTTCTAACACTTAAATGCTTGAATCAATACTCTGAATAGCTTTCAAATGTTTGTTTTAGACTTTTTCCAATCCAGTCTCAGTTTTCAATGGAAGGTAGACCCTAACTAAGAGAGCCCAACCCTGTTAGAGAGAGTAAAAAATAATGCATCTGTTACCTCCGCAGTGAGCCACACCGTAGATGATGTAACCTTTGTGACAGTAGCACTGAAAACTTCCAGGTGAATTCACACATGTGTGGTCACACGCCCGATCAAATGAGCACTCATCAATATCTGCAGAGACAGAGAGAGGGAAATACAAACACTTTTACTGATAAATTCACATAAACTTACACTTACTACATAAACAATAACATGAAAATATACATTAATTACAAATTCATACAGATGATTTTTATATTGTGGGACATTGTACTGGCAAATTTTGAAGTATTCCTTTTGAAGCATTCTAAAAAAAAAAACATATACATTAAGAATAGTTAACATGATTAAAAGTAATGTAACTGCTTCATTTGACGTCAGTTATTTTAGTGAATCTGTTCTGAATTTATTTACCCTTAAACGCTCCACTGTCTGCCCTGTTACAGTATGTGTCATAACTTATGGCCATTCTGGGTTGGTCTCTGGATTTTCTAAACTGCCACCTCACTCATTGTCATAATGAGTAATGTAAGTTCCCTACCTGCCACTTCTCTGTCTGGGTGAAATGCATGTGTCATCGAAGTGCGTTCCTCACACAAAGATATCATATGTCTTCAGAAGGCTTGGAATTAGTGCATGAGTTGTACCTTTATATTGCTTTTATCTTTTTTGGTGCTTGACAGATGTGGTCACAATGAACTGTGATTTTATAGAAAGAGGTGCATGAAGATTCCTCAAAAATTCTACTGTTGCGTTCCACAGAAAACAAAACAGCAAACATGTTTGGAATGACATGCAGATGAGTAAATAATGACAACATTTTGGGGTTCCCTTTGTAGAGCAAAATAGTTCAGTATTGGTAATAAAGTGAATTGAGGAAACCAGTATTTTCCATTTCTTGTATGTCCTTTCCTTTTTCTCAGCCTTTGGTCATTGGACTAATTTATTAAGCTGTTGGCAGATTTGTTCAGGCAGCGTCATCCTCAATTTGCCCTCCAAGTTTGGCTAAAGAAGCAACTTCATCAGTCATGGCTTGAGAATGCAAAGCTCCATGAATAAGTGTTACACAATCAATGCACCCCCTGAAACTCTTGTTCAGTCTAACAAATCTTCTCAGTGTTGTCTGTTTCTTGTCTTTGCTGAACACCAGTTCATGGATTGGATTTGACTGCAGTGGGGGTGCAATTGAAGACAAACAACATCCTTTAACTTCCTGAGACCCCACGTCCACATGCATGGACATTATGTTTTGGCTTCACTATAGGATATGCATAATTTTATTTCATTTAAACTGACTGATCTCAGTTTAGGAGACTCTTGGCTGCCATTAAAGGGTTAAATTTTCAACACACGGAGCCATGTGACAAAACAACATGGTGCTGATCTCAGCGGAGTTTGTCTTTGGGAGAAATGGCAACAAATCTACATCTGGTAAGAAACCTAATTAAGTTTTTACAATAAAACCTGTTTGAGTCAAAAGAGTAGAGTCTCTAATTTCATCGGATATACCATTTTATTCATTGATTTATATTTGGCAGACATGGGACAATGGTAATCAAAACATAGATTCAGAATTTTTCATGACAATTTTTATTTTAACATGGCTGGCAGTGATTGGATGATGCTGGTTATTACTTTGAATTAGAATTATTTATGCAAATTGCTGATGTATTATTTAAAATGTCTCTACTTCCCACCGTCCACGTTTGTGGACATCAAATCTGACCTTCTATAGCTTGGTATTATTAAAAATTTCACTACTTAGTTCCACTTTCCACATTTGTGGACATAAATATTTTATGAAAACTATTTTGGTCAAAAAAAAAAAAAAAAGGGGGGCTTTTTCTTAGGGGATACTAGTTACCAATCAAAAAGGGGAATGGAAAACGCACACATCAGTCACGCTCTGGTCTCAGGAGGTTAAATCAGTGGTTGTCAATGGGTCGCAAGTCTGTTCTGAATGGGCCTCGGAAAGCAAAGGAAACAATGCTAAATGCAAAAAATAAAAAGCCATTGTGCATAGTTAGGATAACAAAATAAATAGGCTTTGTTGCTGACGTCAACAAGTTCATCTGCCACTTGTAAGGAGCTAGCCAAAACAGACAGATGTCAATATGGACAGGTTGCGTGAAAAACTATGAGCAGAACTATACAAGGTAAAAGAAAATTTGACCCAGACTACATTAAAAACAGATTCACTTGCAATGATGATAAACATGGTTTACCACAAAGTGTTTTGTGCTGTGAATTAGTGGCTGCCGAGAGCACGAAACCATCAAAATTCAAGGTGGTTCCTTACTGCCCAAGTCAAAAGAGCCCACACCCAAGTCTTTATGATATTCTGGTCTCTAGATGTTTGCCCATTTTATCATCCACCAGGCCAAAAAGTCTGACTGCTTAGAAAAGTAATAGCTCAACTCTCCTCAACAAGCTGCACGATTTAGGTTACCAAGCATGTCCGTAGCACAAAAAACACAAGTCTGCGCCTGTTTGATACTTACGGTTAAGGGTTTTTGAAAAGCCCCTAAACATAAACATGAGCAATAGTTATTGCGATGCTTCCCTATCATGCACAACTAACAAAGATAAATGAGTGTCACAGAGAGATATTCAGACTCTTTCACCCCTATGGACATGAGTTTGCAGGTCCCTCTTAATCTCACAGTTTGAAACAATAGCATTGTGAGAGCAAAATGACAGCAAGTCTGTTTAAAGAGCAGAGATAGGGGCTTTATCAGTGACTCAAGAATACTGGGATCTGATATCACCTCCCCCTTCAGAAAGCTCTTAAGCAGACTGAGGAATGTCTCCAGCTTTCTGTGAGGTGTTGAAGGACATCCGTCCCTGTTGACGGGTCGTTGCGCTGATGACAGCAAGGAAACACAGAGCCTGTTAATCCACAGATAAAGCAAATATTGTGTTTACACGTTCCACTCACAGGATTCAGTCAGTGTCAGGGCTCAGGCTCTGATTTCCTCTCAGAGGATAGACTTAACTGTGCTATATGGTTTGTAACGAACGGGCTAATGGAGGGATTATTTAGCAAGAAAAGAGTAAAAAGGTTATGTTTTCCCGCACAAGGATATCTTTTTTTTTTTTCAACTGTTCATTCATCAAGAGTTTTCTGATAATGATTCTTGAGTCTTAGAATGTTAAAATGATATATAGTTTGTAAAGAATAATTAATAATTTGGCAGTAAGGACAGTAAATGAGAACAAATGTCAGTGAAGCTGATGTAATCAAAAGTGATAAAGGAATGTTCCGGGTTTAAAACAAGTTAAGCTCAATCGATAGCATTTGAGGCATATGGCTCTATTTTCGTAAGCGTGCAAAGGACAGTGCTAAGCACAAAGACCGTGCACTACATCTCATCCAATTTTCATGAGAACGCTGATTCTAAGTGCAGTGCAAAGTGCAAGTTTGCGTGGGTGGGTATGATTGCGCTATCTGTGGGTGTATGCACGCAAACTGTGGGTTTATTGTATGTAAATGAAGCGCCGCAAAGCACAATTTGCTATTTTCCTAAGAAATACTGTAGGCCATTTCGTTAAGACGATTTAGATTTTATTTTTGTTTCATTTGAAGTGTAATTTGACTTTAGAAATATTTTTTGGTTTAATTTTCTCATGTTTCAATAAATCTAAATCGACCAGTAGAAGTGAAGTGTGTGCCGATACAATAATTTAATATCACAATCACTTAATACAAGCCATGATTTGTGTGTCAGTAGATTAAAATTATTAATAATACTTACATTCTCTATAATTTAACAGAGCCTACATTTATATCCTGAAACACATTTTCAGGGCAACAGACTGTGACTAAAATGGTAGCAAATGCGATCAAAAATAATTGATTGCGACAATAATTTAAAATCTAGTTGCCACTGGCGACAGTCGGGTTGTGTGCGTTCATATGTGGTTTCGGCAGATATCATCTTGTGAGTTATTGAATAAATCTTTGGAGCGCCAGTGTGTTTTGCACGCTTTTCACCCATTCTGTTGTGACGAGCTCGCTGCACCGCATGCAACAACAAACCCGGCATGAGAGAGTCGTGAACAAATGACTCTTTTGAATTGGGTCTTTTTCATGAATCACCCAAAAAGAACTGAGGGTTTGAACTCAGGAGCCCAGGTTAGCAGTTTGAATTAGATTCACTTTCTCAGCGAATCAGCCATCAGTGAGCTCACAACTGGGAGTGCAGACAATTCAAAATAAGAGTCCAATGTCTATTTCGGGCCTCTTTATAATTAAAAATCCTGTATTGTGTACTACTTTTTTCTTCTGGTAATTATTGATTGGGATTGGAGTAGCACAATAGACTGCATCTGGGATTTTATTCAATTTGCACTCTTGTAGTCTCTGTGTCTGGGCCATCCAGTAACAGTAAAGAAAGACTAAGGCAATATTTAAAGCAATTTAAATTATATATATATAATGAAGCTTTTGACACTTAGGACAATGGACCTTTTTCACAGACTGCGATGACGCGTTTCTGCCTTATTTAGCAGCGTAAATCTAGCAAACTTTTGTATATGACCATTTTTTTTTTTTATATATATTGAGTGTAAGTTTATAACATTATGCTTTGTGTTATATTACCCTGAAATTAGTTTTAAAAAACTAATTACCACATTTGCGAGGGGGTTTCTATTACAGCTGCTTAGAGAGTGGCCATCTTCTCCCATCTGACTGTCTTAATCCACCGCTTGCTATTTTTCTTCTTCTGGAAAGTCATTCAAATGTAATAGTGGATTTTTTCTTTTGCTCTTGGAGCAAATGCATAAGTGAAAATAATATTTGCTGTGGTCTCCCATTCACTGCTGTTGAAGTTTACCCTGCAATCGTTTACTTCCACGTTCCAAAACCCGGAGTTTGAAAAAGGTTTGTTGGACTTGTACACAACTATTACACAAGGTGCAAACATTCACTGATGCTCAAGAAGACAACACACTACTATATGTATATTTTATGTAAATATCTATAATATAGATTCTGAAGAGCAGTACTATATATATATATATATATATATATATATATATATATATATATATTTATCTCTTATATTTATATAAATTATGAAAGGGGTGTGACCATTTATGAGACAGAAGGGAATGCAAACTCAGCTATATATCCTGTTTATTAAACCTCAGATTAATGGGTTATCAGCTGTCTTCCTTTTCTTTGGCTTTCTATCTTGTTTCTGAACATCAATCTAAATCAAGCAATTCTGTGATTTGGTGACTAAAAACAGCCATTTGGCTCCTTAATGTTTCAGTTTAGGAGCCAATGGCTAAGTCGTTTTTTTAGTCTGGAGCCCTGATTTTCCATGCATATACAGGTGCATCTCAATAAATTAGAATGTCGTGGAAAAGTTCATTTATTTCAGTAATTCAACTCAAATTGTGAAACTCGTGTATTAAATAAATTCAATGCACACAGACTGAAGTAGTTTAAGTCTTTGGTTCATTTAATTGTGATGATTTTGGCTCACATTTAACAAAAACCCACCAATTCACTATCTCAAAAAATTAGAATATGGTGACATGCCAATCAGCTAATCAACTCAAAACACCTGCAAAGGTTTCCTGAGCCTTCAAAATGGTCTCTCAGTTTGGTTCACTAGGCTACACAGTCATGGGGAAGACGGCTGATCTGACAGTTGTCCAGAAGACAATAATTGACACCCTTCACAAGGAGGGTAAGCCACAAACATTCATTGCCAAAGAAGCTGGCTGTTCACAGAGTGCTGTATCCAAGCATGTTAACAGAAAGTTGAGTGGAAGGAAAAAGTGTGGAAGAAAAAGATGCACAACCAACCGAGAGAACCTCAGCCTTATGAGGATTGTCAAGCAAAATCGATTCAAGAATTTGGGTGAACTTCACAAGGAATGGACTGAGGCTGGGGTCAAGGCATCAAGAGCCACCACACACAGACGTGTCAAGGAATTTGGCTACAGTTGTCGTATTCCTCTTGTTAAGCCACTCCTGAACCACAGACAATATCAGAGGCATCTTACCTGGGCTAAGGAGAAGAAGAACTGGACTGTTGCCCAGTGGTCCAAAGTCCTCTTTTCAGATGAGAGCAAGTTTTGTATTTCATTTGGAAACCAAGGTCCTAGAGTCTGGAGGAAGGGTGGAGAAGCTCAGAGCCCAAGTTGCTTGAAGTCCAGTGTTAAGTTTCCACAGTATGTGATGATTTGGGGTGCAATGTCATCTGCTGGTGTTGGTCCATTGTGTTTTTTGAAAACCAAAGTCACTGCACCCGTTTACCAAGAAATTATGGAGCACTTCATGCTTCCTTCTGCTGACCAGCTTTTTAAAGATGCTGATTTCATTTTCCAGCAGGATTTGGCACCTGCCCACACTGCCAAAAGCACCAAAAGTTGGTTAAATGACCATGGTGTTGGTGTGCTTGACTGGCCAGCAAACTCGCCAGACCTGAACCCCATAGAGAATCTATGGGGTATTGTCAAGAGGAAAATGAGAAACAAGAGACCAAAAAATGCAGATGAGCTGAAGGCCACTGTCAAAGAAACCTGGGCTTCCATACCACCTCAGCAGTGCCACAAAATGATCACCTCCATGCCACGCCGAATTGAGGCAGTAATTAAAGCAAAAGGAGCCCCTACCAAGTATTGAGTACATATACAGTAAATGAACATACTTTCCAGAAGGCCAACAATTCACTAAAAATGTTTTTTTTATTGGTCTTATGATGTATTCTAATTTTTTGAGATAGTGAATTGGTGGGTTTTTGTTAAATGTGAGCCAAAATCATCACAATTAAAAGAACCAAAGACTTAAACTACTTCAGTCTGTGTGCACTGAATTTATTTAATACACGAGTTTCACAATTTGAGTTGAATTACTGAAATAAATGAACTTTTCCACGACATTCTAATTTATTGAGATGCACCTGTAAAAGGAGTGTCACATTCAACAAGTATGCAGTTAATGCACAAAATAATGTAAGTCCATATTTCTATTCTTTTAATTCATGGCATACAGTCCATTTACACTAACAACTTCTTATGAATGTGCTGTCTTTGTTTATATTGCTGGTGGTTGATGGAATGGACTATATAATAGGATGTAGATGCTGCAATAACCAGAGAAGAACCTCCTAATTAAACTGCACTTGACCCAGCCCATTAGCGCCTTGCACATGCGATTTCGCCAAACCCACTTTTCGCTTGCACGAAAATACCAAAACTTCATGGCCATGCCCATTGACTTTGGAACTCTTAAAATAGGTCCCATAATGTTGATTTCCACAAAAAAAATATATATATTTCAACAAATCCCTTATTTAAAAAAATTAAATTAAATTTAAATAAGAGCTACAATTGTGGTTGCAGTAAGGCATTTACAATTTAAGTTAATGGGGCAGTCCACAGACATTAAAATACACACATTCAAATATAATTATAACTTAATCATAAATAATACACAATTGCCATCATTCATATAATATATATTAGGGATTTCACAACAAACACCAGGCAATTCTGATTCACCTAGTTTTGAAAGGTATTGTTAATGAGGGCAAAAGGTCACATATATATTTTTTTTTATCAGGTTCCCATCCTGACATTCTTCACAACAATGGTTAAAGTATTATAACATAAAGGAGGTGATGCCCTCCCTGCTCTTGAAATACCCTGCTTACATCAGACAGCACTATAAAGGCACTTAAAGTGCTTACCACTGCTGTTCCCACACTCAACCAACTCACTGAGAGAAAGGAAAAACAAGGAGGAGGGGAAATTTGTCAGCTCAGATTCTGTTAGTGTGGATGATCCTAAACGGCCTTGTAGTCGATTGCAGCGTAGAACCGCCATACACCAATTGAGATTCCAAACAAGGACATGCAAACAAGAAATTATTTCAAAGATACTAGAACACGGAATTAAAAAGGGGAAACTCTTGCCAGTAAAGGAAGTTAAAGGTGAAGCACTTTTTGTTGTTGCTGTTGTTGCTAAAATACCAATCGTATCACCATAAAGTCATATGAGTAAATGATGAGAGAATTATACATTTTGGGTGAACTATCCCTTTAATATGCAGACACAATTATAATTAAGTCATTTGTAAGTTGATTTTCCTTAAAAAGTGTAAAAAACCATGGGGTGCTATCAAATATCAATGTTTTTTGGAAGAAGAATAAAACCTGTTGCGATTGATGTGTCATGTTGTGTTTGTTTCAGGAATGGTGAAACTCGGTAGTGAGATTTGGCGGAGTTGACATTCAGAGATTGACAAGCGGCTATACTGAGCCACAGAACAGACTGAAATCAAACAATCTTTCTAGAAATATTCCCATGCCTTCTGTCTGTATAATAATGTAGATTGATTGGAAATGTTTCAGAAATCAGTGAGGGAACTCATTATGGAAGGTGTGTGTTTATGAACACTGGCAGGGTAGTATGAACACTGGCAGGATAGTATTACCTTAAATGTTCTCTGCGGGAATCCTCCTGTATTAACACCAATCTCTCCTGACCAAATTAACTGGCAGCTCATAAACCTAATATTTCCAGCTGGATCAAACACAATCTGCCCACAGTTCTCCAGCAGCCCAGAGAGGAGAAATAGTGTCAAGCAAACCAAGAAAACCACACGCATGTAAGGGTGTGTTCACACTTGTAGTTCGGTTCGCTTGGTCCGGACCAAAAAAGAAAATGATACATTTAGTCCTG
Source organism: Myxocyprinus asiaticus (assembly GCF_019703515.2). NCBI lineage: Eukaryota > Metazoa > Chordata > Actinopteri > Cypriniformes > Catostomidae > Myxocyprinus > Myxocyprinus asiaticus. The sequence continues at coordinate 7,264,357 of NC_059372.1, forward strand.
GTTCGCTTAGAGTTCACATTGGAATTTTTAACACCAAACCTAACGATACAAAACCAAAGGCATCAGGAAAAAGTCACAACCTGATTGGACAGCTTTTATGATGTATATTTTTTTACGGAACTTGCCGATCATCCAAAACAATGCTGGCTGCTGGGCGAAATGCGCTCGTTATATTTATATATGTATATATGGTGGTATTTTTACCAGCTGAGAACAAACGAAGAGCTAATAAAATGTGTAAAGGAGTCAAAACAGCGCCAGGAATTCCTCCGTTGCACACACAAACGAAGATATGCTGCAAGGACAGCTGACGGCGGTTCCGACGCCTGTACCGAACTGTAATAGGCAACATAGCTCCTATGATGAGAAGAACCAGGTATGCTTGAAGTCAGTATTAGGTAAATTACTTCCTGTTTTTGGTCCATTTAGACGTCTTTGGTCCATGTTGCGTTCATATATCAATCGAACCGCACCAGAGTTCGTTTGGAAGCGGACCGAGACCCACTATTCAGGTGGTCTCGGTCTGCTTGTTTGGTGTGCACCAAGGTTCAGATGGCAGCGTTCACACTTGTTCGCATTAACAGAGCAATCGCACCAGAGTTCGTTTTAATCGAACCAAGTCTGACAAGTGTGAACACACCCTAAGTGTACTCATGACTCAGTTATCGCTTCATCAAGATGGACTGCACTTACATAAATGCAGGAGATCCCCACAGCAGCCAAGCATGCTTTGAAAAATCCCTGTACTTAATTACCAAAATAGCTATAAAAAGGTGCATTGGATGTGGTTCTCAAGTGGTTTGGCTTCTGTGGCCAAATTTTATATTGGAAATCAATTGGTGATGCAACACGGTACCAAACAATTACTACAACAATTACAGAAAGTCTTACTTTGAAATGTATTACAATTACCATAAACTACATACACACAACCATATGCAAAATACTTGGCATAGTAGGAATGTGTGGAAGTACATATTTTCAAAATCACCTAGTTAGTGGGTTGCCTGACTTGTCGACTAAGGTCTTAAGGAAGCCCTGTATAATTAGGCTGACATGTTTCATTGGGGGCGTTTAGATAAAAATGATTGCGTTCAAAAACAACTGGATGGAGTGCACTGGAATGGAACAATGCATGTCAACGCTAATGAAGATGAGACGAAAAAAGACGCATCTTGACAATAGTCTTAATCAGGGGCTAAAAATGGTTCAAGGAATGAAAATGAAAACCGAAAATTCAAGACATTTTTTGCAGAATGTTACCGAAAACAGGAACAAAGGGATTTTCAATTGTTCCAGAGTGAAAATGTTATTTTTAAATGCTGGTAACCGGTTATATCCGGTTACTTTTGTTCCGATAATTTTTTCATGAAACCAAAGGCCAAAGGGTTTATCACAGTCATTTTTTGGAACTACACCACTTCATGTTTCCCAAAAAAATTTAACATGTGCTTTGATCCCGAAGAAAAGTGCTACATCACACATTTCTTTGCCTAATTGCTCACTGTGGATTTCTCATTATGTGAATCAAGATATTTTTTTTAACAACTATGTATAATTACCAAATACTGTACATGCTATTATTTCATGAGCTCAGGTTTTCAGGATAGTTTTCTAATTTTGTTTAATCTTACATAGTAAACATTAATCTTTGATATGTTTGATACATGTTTAAATCATGTAATTAGTACATTGAATATTTGGTTATAGTTTGGTCTGTTACAGTTACAGTGTCATTTTTCACATTATCCATTTTTTTTTTCTCTAATAAAATGATATGCCATTTTAGTCATACTGAAATTGATGAAATATGACAAGCATGACATGAAATATTGACTACATTTAAAGGCCATTTTCGTCAAAAATTAAATATTTTTTTTTGAAAATTAACAATGCAGGTAGATAAAATGCACACTGACCCCAAGACCATCAAATAGTACTGGAGTTTCCTATGTCTGCTGATTCAAAAAGTCTGCTATTGGCTAGCCTACCTTGGCATGTCCTCTCATTGGTCAGAAGTTTATATCCTTTCTTGCAGCTGCACTCAAAGCTGCCCACTGTGTTTCTACACACATGGTCGCACCCCCCGTTGTTCATACGGCATTCATCAATGTCTGTAATAAGAGAAAGAGAGAGAGAGAGCATAAATTTGAAATTTGGAATAAAATCAGTGGGTGGTTTAAACTAATACACATGAACTAGATTAGTGCTGTTCCTTTCAGTTTACCATGATGCAAACCATGAGTGGAGAATAAATATGCAAACAATGACAATGTAAAAGGGGTGACTGACTGCAGATATGGGGGAACTGTGTGGGCTTAAGCTCTAATCTCTCTGTTTGTATCAGAGGAGATGAGAGGTGAAAATAGGAAAGGAAAGAATGAGAGGAGAAGGGGGAGTGAGGAGAGAAGTAGAGGATAGGAGGGGTGAAATGAGGAAAAATGAGAAGAGGTAAGAAGAGAAGTAGGTGAAAAGATGAGAGAATAAGAGAATAGATGATAAAAGAATGAGAGGAGGTAAAAAAGAGGAGAGGACAAGATAGAGGAGGTTTAAACAAGGGAAAGGAGAGGGTTGAATGGATTGCGACGGACACACATGGAGTGAATGTGTGACTTCAGAGCATTTATGTGGTCAGGCCATGGAACATTCAAGACCTCATGCAGCTCAAACGGGAGGAAGTCTTTCAGGATCACATCTCCTCTGGCCTGTTCTTTCCGAATAAGGGATCAATATATCATCAGCTTCTGCTGCTTTCGATTGGCTTTGATTGAGCTTGAGTGAATGTTTCTGATTACATCTGAATCATCTGACTAAATGAGGCGTTCATCTCAGAGAGAGGCTACATCTGGAGAAAATAACTGCATTTGAAGCAGAATAAAAACGAAGTCTCCTCTCAATCTCTTGCTCTGGCCTCAAGGAGGGACCTGGGCTTCTCATACCAGTGCTGTCTGTGGATGCTTTTCTTTTGTTTCTTTTGCAGCATAACTAATAAAACATAATGTTCTTTTATCAGTCTCATTAGCGTAACGTTATGAGCGCAAGAGGCCAGGCAGGGTCCCAGTCTTGGCCACACGAACCTACAGGTCTCTTCCATTTTAAGTTGCTACTCACTCTTTCAGTAACTGCATTTACACTGCCTAATGCACAGATCTGATATTTTGACAGATATTTTAAGGCAAGTCAGTTCACTCGGTGGCCATCTTGGCAACGTCCCCAGATGGCTGTTTTTAATGTAGATAATGGGCATACCAGTAAAGCTCACATCTACTTAAATGGGGAAAAACTAAATCTTCCAAACTGGTTGTCAAGATTACTTAACAATAACAAATTTCAAATCAGCAATAAAATCTGACAACAACAGTATCATACATTTTGCTGCAGTCTTCTTGGCAGGATCATGATTTGAAGCTCCATTATACTTCCTCACGCTTGATGCATGCACAAAGCGCTATATAAGATTTATAGTGAATAAGAAGTTATATTTTGGTCTTTTTCTCATCCAAAACCAATTGTATTGTTCTGAAGAATTGGATTAACCACTCGAGTTGTATGGATTACCTTTATGCTGCCTTTATGAAAAGCTTGAAAGATTTGGACCCATTGACTTGCGTTGTATGGACAAAAATCACATCTCTCTATCAAAATATCTTGTCTAAGAAGGTCATACGAGTTTGGGATGTCATAAATCTGAGTAAATGATGAGAAAATTAACAGTTTTGGGTGAACTATTACTTTAATACCCCGCAAGACAGTACAACACTAGGGTGTCTTTAGCGATCTGCGTCGCGCTATCAGTGGATCACGCAAATAAATGTATTCGCTCGATGATGTCCAGAGGGTTTGCGCAGATATACGTGGATATTGGTGCATGGTTCAGTTAAGTAGCGCAATCTACAGTGTGTGTGTGTGTGTGTGTGTGTGTGTGTGTGTGTGTGTATGTGTACCTTTGCAGGTTTTACGGTCTAGTTGTAAGGTGAATCCGACTGGGCAGCTACAGCGAACTCCTGTGACTGCATCATGACACGTGCTGTCACAGCCTCCGTTGTTTACTGCACACGTCTCTGAAAAAACAAACACACAAAGTTTAAAGGAATTTTGAATTGTTCTGTCTTCAGTGTCCATTACTTGACTCCAGCTCTGGACAGCACCGCTGCCTTTGATTTGTCATGAATGTGGCACATGCAAGCAAGCAGTCTGCAGATCACCTTGATGTTGAACGTAAATGTGTCATCTACCAGGAGGGTTAGAATTCAGCATTCAGCTTAAAAATCTTTTCAGGAGTTTTTTTTATTTATTTTTTTACTTTTAGTCCATGTCAAGCCATATACATGCTAGTAGTGTACTACTAAAAGCAGACAAAAAGAAAATTTTTGAGAAAATCACAAGTTTAAATCAGATTGTCAGAAAACAATGCAAGTTCCAGGAGTCAGGGTGCACACAACAAAAATGTATCGGTTTGATATTATGAGTGCTTTTAAGGAAGAACTTAATCGCTGGATTTGCCAACATTTACCAGGTTAGTGGCATCAAATCTTTAAAAAGATGAAAAAGATGAAAAGATTCTATTACAGACCACAAAAGTCAGATTCCGGAAGTAAAAACCCTATTAATGTATTTATTTTTAACAATAACTTATAAACCTTTATAGACAGACCTACCATGAGCTCCGAGGTTGTTAATTGATGTTATACAACAGTTGGTTCCGTTCCTTGAATCTGATTGGAGGAGAAGCATTCCAAGAGTGCTGATAGCTCAGACCATCAGCACTGTGATGCTTTAATGTTTGTATCACTCCGCTTGTGTATGTGGCATTCCAAACTAACTTGTTAGAGCAGTGCAGATGTGTAAGAGCAGCTAGATGAATTTTCATTCATCCCTGTGACATTAAAGATTCGAGCCAGCAAGTGGCGACAAAAGACCGTCTTTTGTGTGCTATAAACAAGTTTTCTCAAAATGTGTTGTTAGCCAGTGTGCAAGTTTCTTTGAAGTCATTCAGGTTTTTTTCTCACTCCATGATCGCTCAGATTACTACTACAATATAGCTGAGAAATAGAGTTAAACTAACAGCTTTAGCATTACTACAGCTGAGAGTCACTACACGTTTAGAGCACCTACCTGAGACAAATTTCCGAATTGTGAGGAGAAGTAAACTTTCAACATTGAGGAGGATAGAACACTTTCTGTGTCGGGTGTCAAAATAAGAGTTCCCCAAGAAATACAAAAATACAACTGGTGTCATCCATGTTTTCTCTCCGACAACAAAACACTTGAACATAAGTGAAATACTTGTAGGATAATTTGGATTGTGTGGCAGCATCACATGATCAGAACGGATTACTACCACACTACAGCTGAGGAATAGAGTTAAACTAACAGCTGCAGCAATACTGTTCATCACTGCAAGGTAATCACACGCTCAGTCGCTCGCTCATGCTCTCTCTCTCTCTCTCTCTCTCTCTCTCTCTCTCTCTCTCACACACACACACACACACACACACACACACACACACACACACATGCACACACACAGACATCCTTAACTAGCTAACAACAGCCCAAGCTGTCGTTACTTGTTCTCAAGGCTTGGGCGCAGCTTTCGAACTAGCAACGGCAGATCCTAAATCTGTGGTGTATGTAAGTTGTTCCACACACAAGAGCGTTTTTTGTAAAGTCCTTAGTTTTTCCCTACTTATTTATTTACTTGTTCATTGAACTGTTGTTTAAAAGCAATATCACACATGCAAACATGCTGGATTGTCCATCTATATAGCATTTCACAAGAAATGGCCTTGTCGTCTACAGCCAAATCGCATCCTGTAGTGAAATGTTCCACAATAAAATTTAAATAGAAATTTTTACTCTTATAATCAACAATTTTAAATCAATAGTTTTATAGTTTATAGTTTACAGTGCTACATGGTATTGTATGAATGAATGAATGAATTTTACATTTACACAGCGCTTTTCTGACACTACACTCAAAGCACTTTGCATGGTGAACAGGGGACTCTCCTCAACCACCACCAGTGTGCGCATCCACCTGGATGATGCGACAGCAGCCATAGTGCACCAGTACGCTCACCACACACCAGCTAATGGTGGAGAGGAGAGAGTAGAGTTTTAGAGCCAATTAATGGATGGGGATTATTAGGAGGCAATGATTGAGCAGGGCCAATGGGGGGAATTTGGCCATTTTTAATTACCACAGAGAGTCAAGACCTCGGTTTAATGTCTCATCCGCAGGACAGTGCCTTTTTGCAGTATATTGTCCCATCACTATACTGGGGCATTAGGACCCACACAGACTGCAGGGTTAGCACCCTTTAGTCGCTTTACATGTCAGTCAGATGGGTTCTTACTCTAAGCTGCAGATTCTTGCACATAATGAGCTTCAAAATGGACTAGACTTTTTCTTTCAAAACTGTCCACAGAAGTTAGCTGGTGTTCTCTTTTTATAAGCACATTGTAAGACACCTGTCAGGATACTGAAGCATGCTTTACACTAAATGCTAATGATCCATGTCGTACACCAAGCAACTAAAATTAAACCAAAAACTCTTTCACGGATCAGTATGACCTTGAGGGGCAAATCAGTAAAATCACTATAGTAAATCAAATCAGATCTGTCATGAAATGATTCAGTAACATGAAAACAATAATTATTCACTTTATGGCATTTTTAAAGCTCTAATTAAAAAGTAAAATAAAGATCAAAGCAAAACAACTAGTAACATCCAAGAAGAAACCATTCAAAACACCTTAAGCATGGATTACCAAATACTGGAAAAACTGTAGTAGTGAATTTTGCACAGGCAAGTGCCACAATATTTTCTTAAGAAAATTTAAAAATACTCTGTCACTTTGAATAAAAGCATCTGCTTTAAATAAATAAATGTGTTTATAGATCATTAAGCTGCTTTGCCTTGCTTTATTGGTCTAGCTGTCATGCGTGTCACCAGAAATCGCTAACTACCATCGAAAATAAATGATCTTCGGTTACTTTATCACTACAAATCACTGTCAGTATGAACTCCCCTTCCAATGTTAATGAAAAACAGGGTCTTATGTTGAAAAATTATGACCTCATTATCTAGTGCCCAGCAGGCTGGTTGCTAATGTAAAATCGCCTCTGAGGAAAATTTGGGGAAAATGATTTCTGCTAAGGCAGTATTCAAGACGGCACTCAATTACTGGCAATTAGGTTAACTAATATTACTGAATATGGAATTGATTCTCTCCCCTGCCCTAACTCCTGACATTTTGAATACCATTTAAACTTAAAAAAAAAAAAAAAAACTGCCTAAAAAGCATATTCAACCGTTTTGTTGGTGCATTGTGACAATTACCATTATGCTTCCCAACATTCTAAAGCCAAAAACGAACTTTAGAATGTTTGAAAGGTTGGTGTTTGTCTGCATTTGTTAGAGCAGTGTGCACAAGCTTAAAAGAACCTCAAGTATATTTTGTGCAAAAATACATAACCCAGAGCACCGTTGGTATATGTAGCGCCATCATGGTAATTGGAAATTTTGATTTACTTAAGCAAAACCATCCACTGAAGTTCAGCTAGAGCTCAGGAATTATCTCACAATTGCAAATGTTGGCGCAATTAGTTTTTGAAAGGGTTGGAACAAGTCAGGAACATGCCGCCAGAGGTAGAGCTATTTGGTAAATATGACAACTGTTGGCACAGGTTATTCTCAGCACCAACCAAACACATCAAGCCCCATTAAATTTGCTCTCATGTTTAAAGATTGTCGTGCAAACAAACTCCTTTTTCAAAAACGCAATGTTTTCCAGGGCAAGAAACAAGCAGGAGCCGACAGCAAGAGCAACAAAGTGAGAAACGTTTTGGTACTGGGACAAAGGTTATTCTTGAAGATTGGTTATATTAGCTGTGCACTTACTTCATGCAGAATAAACAGTACAAGAAGAATCCCAAGACAAGAGTGTTTTACCAAAAGCCAGCATGCAGATTTAGTGCCAGAGCCAATCAGTCTCCATTATAACCTCAGAGCCCCTGTGCAATCAAAGTGCGCACTCAAAACAAAAAGCTTTCGCAATTTGAAGTCATGTGTGGTGCACTTTGTAAATGAAGTACAGTGACGTGTCATAGCAAATTCAATTGAATTCCATTAAAAGCCTTTATTTCAGGTCAGTCTGTGGAAAAATGTGGGCTAAATAATCTGACCCCTTTTTTGCCCTCAAAGTAAGTTTCATAGAGTCATAGGAGTCTGCGGTGATTTCATTGTAACTTGACTGTTAAGCCTTTAGTCGACATGTTTTCAAGATTGCGGTCAGGTTTTAATCCAGAAAATTCAAGAGGACAACTTGAATTCAGGAAATGAATTCAGTTTATGTCTTGGGAATTCTACAGGTCTTAAAGGAATAGTCTACTCAAATTATGAATTCTGTCATTATTTACTCATCCTTATGTCATTCCAAACCTATAAGCTGATATTTTTCCATTGAAAACAAGTGTAGAAGACTTGGAATATAGCACCAGGAATATAGTCAGATGGACTACTTTTATCATGTTTTTTTGTCCATATAGAAGCTTGAGAGACATGGTCTCTATGAACAGTTGTTATATGGTCAAAGCTGCTTGGAGGTCAATTTCTCCTTTTGTGTTCCACAGTGAAAATACAAACATAGAACAATACGAGGGTGAGTAAATAATGACACGATTTTAATTGTGTGTGAACAATTCCTTTCATGAGGTGAATTGGTTTTAGAAGGTAAAATTGTTATTCAGTACTCTCTTGACTTGACTGAATTTGACCCACAGCCCAAGAAAATGGTGCAAATTGGGTTAGTAGAGTTGCAGCATAACCACACCCACTGGGGAAAAGAGGTAGCCAATAGGAATCAAGCTAGAGAAATGGAGATATTTACCATTGGGTAACAGCTGTGGCTGCAGTGGCTGCTGTTGGACACTCCTTTCCTCTGCATACATACACACATACACACACACATTACAAAAACACTTCTTTAGTCTTCCAAGATTGACTCATAAAGGCTACTTTATAAAACACTCTGGCCAGTTTAATCTGTGTTTTAGTTACCCTCATACTCTAACTGCCCCTTTCATGGGGCCACGAGAGAAATTTGGTTCATGACATCCTTGATAACCCTGTTGAAAAGACCAGCTATGACCAGCAAACCAACTCAGGCTACTTAAACCTGGTCTTTTCGGCAGGGTTATGAAGCTAGTTACCCGGTCTCCCAGTCTGGCCAAACTGGTTTTCAGCAGGTCTAGGTGGTCTCACAACCTGACCAGCTGACAAGTACCCAAAATCCCTATAAAACAATAAAACTAGAACAAGGTAAGTACTGGAAACCAGCCTGGTACTCAGCAAAGACCAGCAAACCACATTATGCTGGTTTAAGCAGCTTTCTCAACATAGAAATAATATAAATAATAAGTATGCTTATAAAAGATAACAAAAATGGGCCTAAATTTGTCTTTCTTTGACCTACAGTTGAACCATTTTTGTAGATGTTCGTGCAGAATAACAAGGCAGAGTGTTAGTCTACTCATGCATCAGTAAGACAACACTCTCACGTACAAGAGTGAATCAACATGAAGCAAACAGCAAAATATGCAGACCGGTTAGTGTGAGTTTAACTACAGCCAGACACTTTAGGGTAAACATCCAAACTGAGCAGGAAGGCGTGAACTGGCGTCATGCAGAGATAAAAATGTATCAGTTTGGGACACCAACACATTCCACGGCAATGATTCCTGCTGATGTTCATCTTGTTCACTTACCTGCATAGTAACTTCCCAATAAAGTCTACAGGTTATGTAACTAAAAATAGCACTGTTCACAGATGACGTCAATTTGTAGGCAAACCCAGACTGCTAATTCAAATTTGCTTTGGAATTTTGGAATGGAGTTTTGAATAGCGTTTTTTTAATTATACGTAAGATAATGTCTGTGGTTAACATTACTTGTAAACACTTTTTGTTCTACAACATAAATTACACAAAATACCTCAAATTAAAATTTTCAATTCAAGTCCACCTAAAGTTTCCTTATAAATCGAAACCATTATTCTAATTATAATAATAATAATAATAATAATAATCCAGAAGGAAATGATGGCTCAAAAATGCTAAAATGCTAATTCTCTTCCAGATTTTAGGACTACAAACTGAACAGCTCTGCTATTAATGCCTGTTCTACAGTCAACTAAAGGTACAACACTGAACAGATTATGAAACAAATGTTTCGAACAATCTGATGCCTGGGGATTGTGTGTACCAGTCAGATGGGCGCATCTGTTTTGGATTAGCATCCCTCACAGGCTAAGAATCTCAACAACTCTTTGTTTGCCTAGTGTCTTACTTTTGTGAAATGTTCATGTAAATCCACTTGCAGCTGCCTTAATAGTGGGATTCAGTATGCTGTTTGATTATAGGATCACATGAAGTCGACTAATCATTTTGTCTGGACCCATGTGGAAAAACGTTTAGCTGCTAGGTATTAGCCGTTAGCATGTTCACATTCTGTGTGTATATAGAGCAGGGTCCATTTAGTGGTATGAGACCACTAAAGAAAATGTGTCAATTTCGTTTTTATTTTAAAAAATTTTTTTAAGAAAGTTATAATGAATTTTTTAATGTATCAGTATTTGTTATGTCCTCCTTTAGCTTTTAATGATAGCATGCACTTGAGCTGGCATGGACTTGACAAGTTTGTGCAAAACATGATGAGTCATGTTCTCCAGAATGATTTGTGAATGTTCCAATGGTGTTCCCAGGATAGTCGCTACTTAAGGGCTCGGAACTGCACGTTCTTGTGGCTCCAAAGTGATCAGTCCCATGACATTTGCCAGGTATTACATGTGAGTGTGTATGTTTTATTGCCAATATCTTTAACCCATCTACTCACAATACATTTTCAAACTGGTCAGTTCACACGGAAATCCACCCAGCGTGATCTGAGCGGTTAATTTTACCCTACCAGTGTGGTGAAATTGCCATTTCAAGATTAAAGTCCAAGAATCATTGTGCATGGCTTTGAGCCAAAGGATATTGGGTTCAAAAACACCCTATTTACACCTAAGTCTCTTCATGTGTATTGATCGATTGGACTACAGTTGGGTATGCATATTCAATTTACACCTGGCCACATAAATGATATAAATCTGATCTACTGTTTCCACGCTATTACTCAAATATAACAGAGTTAAATTATTGCGATACAAAAGACAACAGCTGTTACTGTATGTGCCACATTTTCTTTGTCATCTTTAAGCTTCCAGACTTCTGTATTCTGGCGTTATTCTGTTTGGGAGCTGTAAAATGTACTTATGTGGCCTGAACAAACAGATACATCTACACTTGGCTGAGTCATGTCTTGTATGCATCTCAAACCACCTCCTGTGCTATTTAAACAGTAAAACCACAAGAAGTGAAAAACCCCTTTAGGAGTTATTCTATTCTAAATTGTTAACACGTGCTCATAGAGATGCATACTATACTGTATTAATGGGGTCTAACAAAACCCAGGCGATCTGATTCAATGATGCAAAAAGCAAGTTTGTTCTGTGAAGCTGTCTGGGCAAATCTAACCAGAGATGCAACTCACATGTTAGTTTTGTTACAGACATTGACCAAATCTCAGCAATGGCATCTGAAAATATCTTTTAATGTTTGTTAAAGCTTTTGATCTTTAGTCTGGTGCTCTGATTTCATTCTAGATGCTGCAAATCATTGATTCCCAACTGTTGAGTCGTGACCCAAACAAGGGTTGCAGGTCTGTTCTGATATGGTCTCGGATAGCAGGGAAAACCAAAATGCTATATGCAAATAATAAATTGCATCTAACCTATAATTGTGCATGGTTAGGATAGCAAAATAAATGTACTTACTACTTTTTTCTTTGTTGTTGACATCAAAGGCTAAGCGTCCATTCAAACTATACAGAATTGGGCACAAATTCATCTGTCACTTGATAGCATGGCTAATATTAATACTACATTTGGCCTAGTGTTTGTTCCATGTGTAAGGCTGCTGTTATTTATGAATTTACGAAATTGTCAAATTTTCCCATTTAGCCTATGTCAAGTTTTGTATATTGTTAGGCCTGTGCAATTCATAGTATTAGTAGTTCTAATATTATTAATATTAATAGTAATATCAATGTTTGATTTCAAGGACATTCTTGTTTACTTTTCTAAGGGCTGCATTATTATGACAAAAAACACAATTGCTGATTATTTCCCTTGATACTGTAATTGCAATTATTAAAGCTGAAGTACGGTTTGTAACTTTTTCATGTTAAAATACTTTCTTCTATCCCAGCTTAATATATAGAGACAACTATATGTAAGCCATTCATAGGTTAAGTGTTTGTTTTGCACTGTTACTGTTCCTGTAGCTCAGCTGGTAGAGCATGGCCCTAGTAACACCAAGATCATGGGTTTGATTCCCAGGAAACACAGAAACTGATCAAATGTATACATTAAATGCACTTTAAGTCACTTTGGATAATAGCATCTGCCAAATGCATAAATGTAAGGGTAATTGACACTTTTCATGATTATATAATTGCGGCAGCTGTAATTGTAAACTTGATTAACTTTTCGATTAATTGATTTGATCTACAATGCGTTTTGGATTACCACTTGCTGTCCAATATAAAATGTAGGCCCTGAGGCACTGCTGTAAACAAAGCGAGGTAAAAACCACTGCAAGATGGTGAGACTTCAAAAAGGCTTAAAAAACTGAACGCTGTCTTGAGAGCAGGACCTCTACCTTCACTTCTCACCTTCTCTTATCATGCGAACAGTTTCCATCTCTTTAGGGGATTGTGGGTACACCACATCAGTTACTCTGACTGCAGCCCTTTGCTCAACAGGGGCTCATTAATAACTTCAGCTTGTTTTATTGTGGATTTCTGGCCTATTAGAGCTTGTGAGAGAGCGACCCAGCAAGCGGTGGTTCCGACCGCAACCTCGCCTCTATCTGAATTCCTGAGGGAGGAAATGTGCGACCCTGACAGATTCACCACAACCCTTCTGGCCTCTCTGGCCTGCTCTTTTACACAGCAGTAGATTAAGTTATGTCTTTGGGGGCTGTCAGACCAGCCAGATGTGTCATTTGGGGAGTTGCTGGCAGGTTTAGGCAGGAACAGAGGCATAATAACAGGGCGTTTTGAGTGAGACCTTGACATAAGCGCTGGAACTGGTCAGAGAAAGAGAGAGTGTGAAAGGGAGAGAAAGAGACAGAGGCCAGACTAACCATCATTTTGGTTTAAGCCAGGCAACACAGTCTTAGCAAGACGCCGTGATCTTTTGGCTGCTGAAACCATGCTTTAAAAGTCTGTGCTCAAGAGGGTATGATTGTTCCTGTTGGGATGTGGATGCTAAGAGGAAGGTGAAGGCCAGTTTCTAACTTAAGTATTCATAAAACCATTATGAAGTCTGTGGGTCTGGTTGTTTTATAACTTTTCCAGCCACTATGGCTAACATAAAATTCATCTGAACTATCTTTTGGTCTTTAGATCTTTACTTATTACTGTAATGTGGAAAAAAAGCACAGTACAATTTGTATTGTTTTCCCTTTGGATTTTGTGGTGAAATATGTCCGAGATATTTCTTAACAGTTTTTTGTGTGATTCACCCTTACATCAAGTCTGATGCTAAATGTTGTCTTTCTCTGAAAAATTCTGTATACATATATGAATAGTTTGCCAAATTTTGACTCTGGATGAATGAGTTAATATATGAAAATAATGCAATGTTTCATTTTTAAATAATGCAATGTTTTGTTTTCATCAGTTGTCATGCACATTTTTTTGCATAGCAAAAATCAAACTTAGTCAAACAAGTCATTGCTAGTCATTCATGAGGTGATTGGCTCAGCAACACAGAGAACTGCTGGGTCAAATCAACAAAATTTCAAGAGCTTTCTCGGCAATTTTCTTTGTTTTTGTGAAAACTTTTTTGCCTGTGATTTTGGAGCAAAACTACAGCTAAAAAAATCTTAGAAAGGTAGCAACGTCATTATTTTATTTTTACACAGAGATAAGTAGGTCTATTAATAAATAAGTTGACTTCAGCACCCCTTGTTCCATTATATGCCAATGGTGAGAGTCCAAAAATGGGAAAAACTCTCTTTTGTGCTGTTTTCCCAAAGTTGTAGTGCATATAAGTCCAGAAGTATTAAATATATCTTAATATCCTTTTAGATTCTGGTTCAGAACAAACTTTTTTTTTGGTATCTTCATAGTTAAGGACTTATATGGTTAAATATTTTAGACGTAGGGCTCTCAAAGTGGCTCCACACATAAATTGATAAATTTGACCCATTTTCAATAGTCGAAAACCAAATGTGGGTTACATAGTATGAAGCTAGTCTTTCTTGTCCAACAAAAAAAAGTTCTGATGTACGAATTATGTTGAAATTAGAAATGTACCTTTTTTTTTTCTTCAAATAAAAACAATACTGTCAAAATATCGATATTGGAGAGTCCAAAAATTGGATTCGCACCATTGGCATATAATGTAACAAGGCATTCTGAAGTCAACTGATTTTAGCAAAATAAAAAAACTGTTTTTTAAAAATAATGATCTGTAACACTCAAAAAAGCAAAATCGTTTAAATTGTCACAGTGCAGAAAAGTGAAAAGTTGAAATGCATAAAACAGGAAACGCGTTCAGAGAATCAAGCAAGCAAAGATGAATAGAATCAAGACAATGTGAAAAAAACATGGCACTAACGACTACAGCAGGAAAGCATATAACTCTCCTCATTCAATGAGCTTGAATTCCTAAGTTTGATATATTGTCAAATACATTTCATTTATACTTTACGTGTATGTGAATTTTGCGCTCTACTTTCAGTTTTACCGCTCCCCTGACTCCTTTAAATTCTCATACATGACTAGTCTAATGGAAACTCTAACATATGTATGTAAATGAAGCGTAACTAAAGGACAATGGACTCACTGTAAAATACTTAAGATATACAGAACACTCCATATTTCTCCTGTATGCTCACACGGAGTAATACCCTAAATTTGGTTCGACTGAATGAACTCAAGCCAAACTCTCGACTTCACAGAACATTAAATTCAAAGTTTTCACAAGAAGTCAGTTAAAGCCAATGTATTAGCTTTAACTGTGTCTGGAGAAAGACCTTTGAATCTTTTAAATCAAAATGTACTTTCTAAAAGGAACAGTTCACCCGAAAATGAAAATTCTGTCATCATTTACTCTCATGTCGTCCAAACCCATCTTTGCCCTAATTTTCAGAATCAGAATCAGAATGAGCTTTATTGCCAATACATACATATATATACATACACGGATGTACAAATACAAATCTGTTATATACAGATGTGTGCGGGAATGTAATGGCAGAAGAGGTAGAATATGTTGGATTTATATAAATAGACTAAGCTGTGTATTGCACATTAATTATTTCTCAAAGGGGCAGTTTTAACTGTTCATGAGATGGATAGCCTGGGGGAAAAAACTGTGCCTGACGGTTCTGGTGCTCAGAGCTCTGTAGCGCCTGCCAGAAGGCAACAGTTCAAAAAGGTAATGGGCAGGGTGAGTGGGGTCCAGAGTGATTTTTCCAGCCTTTTTCCTCACTCTGGAAGTGTATAGTTCTTGAAGGGAGGGCAGGGGGCAACCAATAATCCGCTCAGCAGTCTGAACTGTCCTTTGTAGTCTTCTGATATCCGATTTCATACTGTAGCTGAACCAGCGCCTGTGGTTTTTAATATTTTACTAGAGAAAAAAAAATTATAATCTAATGTGGATTTTCTTGATAGAAAAATATAATTGTGCCTGATAATGTGCATGTAAAAGGGCTAGAAATAGTGTTTTAGCTTAGCATAAAGCTAAGTTTTCACATACTTCAAAACCCCACGGAGTGTACACAACGACATTACCTTCTGATCGTATAACATCACATCCACCTTTTCATTCATAACAGTTTCTGCTTGTATGAATGTAAGTAATTGTGACTAGGAGGAGGGCGTGGCCGGGCCATGAGGGTGCACGCCCTCTTCCTCGTCACAGTAATGCATCATAAAAAAGTGTTTCACGGCAGTTCAAACACTCCTCAGTTCGCTTTATTTATATGGATGTTTTTCAAGCAGACTAAAAATTCAATGAAACAAAGTAATCTCTTCAGTAATGAAAGTACTTTTTGAACGTAACCGTATTCTGATTACCAACTATTTAAATTGTAACTGTAGTGGAACACAGTTACTAATATTTTGTATTTTAAAAGTACATGTATTCCATTATTCCCCATCCCTGCATATATGAATTACATTTCTCACAGACCTGTTTTTCTATCCTAACTTTTTTTTTTTTACTTCGTAACTGTTCTAACTTTCTTAACCGAACAGCTGTCATTTTTTGTAGTAGATCATAATGCACGTAACAAAATAAGCAAAAATTTTTAGCACATTGTTTAGACTTGGCTTACCTGCTAATAATTTTCAACAATGTGCTGACTGGTATAATATGTTGGGCAACTTTTACTTGGTGAATTTCGTTCAGCAGGCTATTAGGTTTTATCTTATTGGTCCTGCACTGCCAACTCATTCAACTGTTTTCAACAAATATTCCTATATTTGCTAACATTGATTTCGTGAATGCCTGTCATTCGTTTTCTGTTTAATGTACAATGATCATAATGCAACGCAATACGTCGCAGATATATGCTCTTTATCAGTGGCACCAAAATTCCTGCAATTCCTGCTTGTGTTCCACAGAAAAAAATAACATCATATGAGTTTGGAATGACGTGAGGGTAAGTAAATGATTTACAAATTGGGCTCCGCCTCTGAATCAAATTTCCATTTCAGCTTAAAGGGTTAGTTTACACAAAAATGAAAATCCTCTAATTATTTACTTACCCATCCTAGATGTGTATAACTTTCCTTCTTCTGCAGAACCGAAGTGAAGATTTTTATAAGCACATTTAATCTGTTTGTCCATACAATGCAAGTGAATGGGTGCCATGTTTGGCTGTTTGATGGTCCAAAATGCAGCATAAAATTATTTAGGCAGCATAAAAGTAATCCACACAACTCCAGTCAATCAATTAATGTATTCGGAAGCAAATCGATAGGTTTGTGTAAAAAATAAATCTATATTTAAAACTTTATTAAAGGTGCACTCAGTAGTTTGGAGCCAATTTAAAAAAAATTACACATTAATGAATGAATTGTGTTTTTGTGAAGAGTAATCTGAATAGTGTACCCTCACTTGAGATAAAGACTTTACTCATAATAGTTTTCTATAAAAAGTGTTTTTATTATACATGGTGGGGTAACCCCCTTCAATGTGTTTCACCATGTTGAAATCACATGACCCGTTGTTTCACTAAACGTCGAAGAAGAGAATCCTCATGCTCATTGACTGCCGCCTGTGTAGATCCTCTATGCTTAGAACATTGTTGACTGGTGACGCGAAGAGCGAAAAGAATCAGAATGTGCTTTATTGCCAAGTATGCTTACACACAAGGAATTTGTCATGGTGACAGAACAAAATGGAACATACTTATTTATCGTGCTTTAGCAGCAGAGACAACGGGAGATCCCGTTGGAAGCAAAAAAAGGTCTGAAGCAACTTGCTACAAGCAAGAACACAGAAAGTCCGGTAAAGGCAAAAAACTACAGTAAACATCGGTAATGGTAAGGCATCTACGTCTTACGATTGTTGTGGAATTTGTGTAAATCATGACGTTGGTTGCTTGTACATAAAATTAGTTCTTACATTTGTTTGTAGACAAAGCAGTTATATTATAGGAGTTATAAATAACTTTAGAAATTACCGCAAATGCCAACATTTTCCAGATGCAAATGATATTCCAAAGCTGACGGGGGCAGCAGAGACGAGCATGCTAATCCACGTCAAAAGATGGCAGTATAGCGTCTAACACCACTCTCACACTGGTACTTAAAATACACAAAGAACATCAATGCTAACGCTAGCTAGAGAACTACTGAATGCCCCTTTAACTTTAAAAATTTGCTTCCTGCCAGCAGTTGACGCATCACGTGACGTAAGCGCAATGGCGCATTCACAAGAGAAGTCGGAAGCGTGCTTTGTATACAACATGGAACGAATGTCACACGAGAGATAGGTCATTTCAAACAACATCCCAGCGCTGGCCGGAAGCACTGCTTTAAAGTTAAAAACTAAATTAATTATCGATTTGTTTCTTACACCTACCTATCAGTTTGCTTCAAAAGACATTAACTGATCGACTGCAGTCGTGTGGATTACTTTATGCTGCCTAAATATGCCTTATGGATCGTCAAACAGCACCCATTCACTTTCACTGTATGGACAAACAGCTGAAATGTGCTTATAAAAATCTTCACTTTGGTTCTGCTGAAGAAGGAAAGTAGTGCACATCTGGGATGGCTTAAAGGTAAGTAATTCATGAGAGAATATTCATTTTTGGGTGAACTACCCCTTTAAGTCACCTATCCCTCTTTTCTTTCAATGCCTGTCAAAATAGGGACCACTTTGTAGTATGGTATACTGAGAGTGCTAACTCACCAACACAGGTCTTCCCATCAGAGTGAAGAGCAAACTTCATGTGACATGAACATTTGGGCCCTTGGTCCATCTCCTCACAGATGTGCTGACAGCCTCCGTTACCGTAGTTACAGGTCACTAAACAAGAACAACAGTAAATGTTGAGCCATCAAACTTGCACTTTAAAGGTGATGTGTGTTATTTTTGCACCACTAGTGCCACCAAACTCAAAAATAATTCACAGACTATCTATCTATCTGTCTATCTGTCTATCTGTCTACAGTATCTATCTACAGTATCTATCTATCTATCTATCTATCTATCTATCTATCTATCTATCTATCTATCTATCTTTATGCACTCTCTTCCTCAATTCCTTCTTTCATGCCCTTTTCCCCATGTCAGTATTTAACAAAAAATTAGAATAACACTTCTCCATTCTAATCCAAATACCAGCAAATGTCATTAGCCCCATGGGGAGTGTGTGTGTATATGTAATCTCTGCTCCTGATTAATAGAGATTGTACTCACATTTACAGTCTCTGTTGTTTTTGGTGAGCTGGAATCCTGGTCTGCACTCACAGGCGATACTTCCTTTGGGCGTCTCCCTGCAAATGTGGGCACAGCCGTGATTTTTATCCATGCAGGTGGGCACATCTTTAGTTCCATTAAAACGCACTGCAGGGCAGAAGAGGAGGAACAGGAATTATAATTTATTTAATCTACACTAATATTAGCTTCTATTAATTTGCATATAGGAAGTCAGTTTCTAAAGAAAAAAGACAGAAAGACATTTCAATGATGAATGGTGACTGAGACCCCGTTTCCACCTGGTATTACGATGCGTCTCGGGTGATCCGATCACATGTGGTCAGGTGAGACACATCGCTGTTTACACCTGGTCACTTAAATGCATCTCCTGTGACCACTTGTGTTCGGATTTGGAGGGGAGGGTCTCTGTTTCATGACGACATACATCAATCACCATGTCAGTGTGTTACTGCATGAAAATAAATTGCGACAAAGTCATATAAGACAAAGAAAGCGTGAAAAAAGCGGCTTGCTTTTACTCCCAAATGCGGTTGAAATTGTATCTAATTACAAACGCAACATGTCAAGCAGAATTATCCGTTATCTTAGTGGATTACCTGTATTAAAGGAGCTTTAGATGTTTGTGCTTCTCGTCTGTTTTTATATCATACACACTAAAGAAGATCCATGAAGCTCTCCTGATTGTGTATGTACTCGCTTTTTCAATTTTTCCGACTGGACGGTAATTAACTTTTAAAGCCACTGGTAATCGGTAAAAATTCAAAGCGCAGCAGTTGATTGACTGGTGAGGGGTGGCCCTTCGCCGCTGCCGGGACGCATACAGGACGGATTAGCATTTACACCTCAAATGCGATGTGGTCATGTGCATTTTTGACCACATTCGTATGTGGTTTTTGCGTTCTCATCACAAAACGTTTAGACCAGCATTTAGGGCTGACCACATGTGATCGGATCACCCGAAACGCATCTTAATACCAGGTGGAAATGGGGTCATAGTGTCATCTCTGTTTGTGTTCCATGGACGAAAGAAAGTCATAGGTTTCGAACAACCTTTACAATGAGTAATGTAAACATGACAGAATTTACATTTTTGGGTGAACTATCCCCTTAAGAGCATTTGGTCGTCTGGTTCTGCTTCAGCTTGGTGAGAAAACCACCAGGCGATTCAGAACCAAAGAACAGGCTGTACCCGTTTGAGCGATGAGTCCCTGCTTTTCTTTGCCTGACCCCAGATCAGACTGATGTTCAGCTGTGTTTGAACAGTAAGAAGAGAATGAAGCAACCCACTGACTGCAGACCCCACGAAGCATCTGTGTCAACAGACCCTCGACACCGTGAGAAAACAGTAGAAAGAGAGAGTTAGAACGTCTATATGTAACGTTATATAAGACTAAAGCTTATATCACACTTATCTCACAGGGTCAGGTATATATGCAGTCAAACCTTGAGAAAGAATCCTTAAAGGAATATTCCGGGTTCAATACAATAAGCTCAGTCGACAGCATTTATGGCATAATGTTGATTACCACAAAAATGTATTTCGACTCGTCCCTCCTTTTCTTAAAAAAAAAAAAGCACAAATCTGGGTTTCAATGAGGCACTTATAATGGAAGTGAATGGAGCCAATATTTGGAGGGTTTAAAGGCAGAAATGTGATGCTTATAATTTTATAAAAGCACTTACATTAATTACTCTGTTAAAACTAGTTTATTATTTGATCTGTAAAGTTGTTTAAATTGTCATTTTTACGGCCATTTTAGGGTTGTGGCATTACGTTGTCATGGCAATGAAGTTGTAAAATTGGATATAATACAGAAAAGGTTTGTTAGCGATTTTTTCACACTAAAATTATGTTTACATGCATATTGTTTACGTCATGTGGCTATACTTTTGAAACGGATTGGCCCCATTCACTTATATTGTAAGTGCCTCACTGTAACCCAAAGGAGGGACAAGTTGAAATACATTTTTGTGGTAATCATCATTATGCCACAAATGCTGTCCACTGAGCTGAACTTGTATTGAACATGGAATATTTCTTTAAGATGAGCTATTACATAAAACAAATGACAATGTAAACTTTGGATATTGGATATTACTTCTGGTTTATTCGTCAAGTGGAAATGGAAGGTCAAGTCACGTTCCACACAGTAAACTCTATTGTATCCTGCACATTTTGGCAAATGTACAGTAGTAGGTCATCAGGCTATTCTACGCATACAGAAAATCTGCATTCTGTGCACAGTATACATACTATATATTGCAAATAGTACAGACTTATCACACTGTGAATTCTATAATTATAGGTCGAAAGTTTTGCTGCTAAAATCGGTCTATGCTTACTAAGTTTCGAATCACTGCCCCCAGTGGTCAATGCTTGCAGTGTTGTTGAATGTATGGCCATGTGTAAGTTTCAGTTTCCAGGTGAAATGTCCACAGAATGGTGCCAAAATCAAGTATTATTTTTAGTTGTAAATGATGTAATACAGTCAACAGGCATGCATGTTCTATTAACTCTACTCCCTTACCCAAACCCCAACCCTAAATCTAATGACAATCAGTGGAGTAAAAATGTAATTTCTGAGCAAAAATGCAACCTCAAAATCTCGCTCAACATTTTTTATGTAAAAGTGTAACCCGTGTCTCGGCGGTTGCGGCAGTAGCGCTAAAGGGAAATGTGTTCATGCTAGAATTAATGCAAAAAATATCAGATGAGGGATGCAGCTTGACAGTAATTCGTCTGAATGGGGTCAGTTTGAGGGTACATGCACTTTCTGAAGTTTCCCTTGTGATCATGTTAGATTGTAAGAGTAGTATGTTAGTAAGCTATTTAATCAATTAAAATACCTTCAACATTATGCAGTCTAAAGGCCAAAGTATAATTTGGTTGTCCATGTTGCATGATCGCTCCACGCACAGTATGCGTGATCAAATTTCGTCATCAGCACAGTCTGTGCGACCTGGCCACTCGCAGACGCGGTCCTCATCTGTGCACATTGTTAGCGCATGGACCGGCCATTGACTGTACTAAAAGAGTATCACAAAGCAGTTGTAGTGGGCATGAAAGGCTTTGAAAGGAAACATGGTCGGCTGGGCGCAATCTGATCCGGAAAGCAGAAAAACTAAGTAAACCCGGGCCTTAACACAGTGTGTCAAACAGTGCTGAGACTAGTAATTCAAACTGCTTAAAGACATAACACACACACACATACACATTTTCAGTCACCATGGACAAAAATGTACACCCCGAGGGCAGTTTTTTTTAGCAGCCCCTCTGAGCACACTTTACAGGAAACCTTTCCCTCTTCAGCTGAAACCCGCTGACAAATGTGGACAGAAAGGCGACAGGGTTCTACGTTTTGGTTTCAATTAGTAATTCACAACCTGTCACATCTGCTTGCATCACTTTGATTAATTAGAAGCTTTTGTTTTCCCTTTCTACTGCCAAATAACAAAAATCTGACCATTTTTTTACTCTCCTACTTTTGGGAACTGGTGTCTCTGGAACTTTCCATTTTCTCGAATTTATTCTCTCGGTCTAAATCTCTATTTTCTTTGCCATAGCTTTGAATCATGTTTCACAAAGTCAGAACGTCATTGCCCTGCTGAGACATCTTGACAAACTGGGCTCTCAGAATAAACAGTTCAGGCTTTGCGTCACTTATTTCCTCTAAAAAATGAACAGAGAAACTTTCACTGAGTTCAGACGACTCCATGAATCCAAAGATTCTGAGAGCTTCTTATAGAAATATTACTTCCCCCCCAAACATTCACCCTTTGTCATTCAAAATCTGCATGCTGTTAGTTTTTTTTTTTGTTTTTTTTATTGTGGACACAACAGTAAAAAATTCTGAGGAATCTTTGCACAGCTGTTTTCCATATATTTATAATACCACCATTTATGGTGCTTTTTTTGTTTTTGTTTTTTGTAGCTGGGCAAGACATGGTCTCTATTAACTGTCCTTGTATGGAAAGATCGGAGTAAAGATTCTACAAAAACTTGTCAGAATTGTCATTTTTTGTTTAGTCCCTTTCACATGACTCATGTCAACATTGCCCAATGCAATGAACTTTTTTTTAGCAAAGCGCCAGCTACAGTATACAGTAAAAATGGAGGTGGAGGTTTGGGAAAAGTTGTATAAAATGTGTGGCTCACTTTATGTAAGACTAAAAAATGAATTGTAGGTCGTTGCCAATTCTAAAACAGTCCAGAGATAGGCTCATATCACTAAGAATCTAAGACCCCTTCGCATACATCAGGAGAATGTCTCTCCTCAATACTGCAGAATCGTTCATCATGGTTGGGTCAGAACCATGAACCAGGCCCGAAGACTCTCAAAAGACCAGTAAAACATCCGAGGGCTGATACAATGAGTCTTTTACACACTCTGAGATGTAGCCCACCCTCTAAGGTTGCCCCATAGCTCTCTGACAAATTCCTCCCATTTTGTATCATTACGAGAGTTATTATAATCACTCCTGGAACAATGGGTTTGAGAAAAATGGAGTTGAATGATTGTAAATATGTCAGGATGTGGCTTCCATCTGTTTGTCTGCTAGTTGGTTTGTTCCGGTGGCATGGCAGTATTCCCCACTGCTTACTATTCACCTGCAAGTCTTTATCTCATCACAAGCCTGTGCTACTTAAACCCGGAGTTCTCAGTCATTCATCGCCAGATTGTTCAGTCAACTAGAGTGGTACTTATGCAAAGGACAACTAGCTTTTAGTTTTCTCAGCTAAATCATTCAGTCTTTGTTCTTGTTTTTATCTGTTTTCTTGTACCTCAGATCCACCATCTAACCTGCCTAGCTGTAGATCCACTCTCCATCAAGCCTGCCATGCCAAACCATCCAACTCACTGCTCCGCTGTGCCATTACCTACTGCCTGTCCAGCCCCCAACCTCCAGTGACAGTTCAATCACCTGTCTGCTCATTCTTCATCTTTTACAGTTTATTATTAAATAAAATTTTATCGTACTCTGTGTCCGTGTCTGTGTTCAGCATTTGGGTTCAAACCTTTGTTCAGGCATAACAGAACAAACTGGCCAGCATGGACCCAGCTGACACAGACTCATAAAGCTCTCTCTGGACAAGGAATACTTCTGGGACAGCACAAAAGTCAGCTATGGGATCTCACGGACAGCAGCCAACCATGACAGGTCAAATCTCACAAATTTGTGAAAAAAGAAATGAAATTTCTGTTACACTTGCTCAGTGGTCTACGAGTCTGACTTCCAGTCAGCCCGCCCCATCACCTTCTTTCATTCATCCTTTACGTGAGGCTCATGTCCCGGATCCTGAACCATACTCCGGTGATTTAGGAAAATGTAAGTCCTTCAGTGTTCTCTAGTTTTCGGCCAGCGGCCACACACATATTCAGAAGATGAGGCAAAGATCTCTTATGTCATTGGGCTCCTTTGGGAAAATGCCATAGCATGGGACACAGCTGTCTGGAGCAGTCAAACCACCTTGTTAACTCTTTTCCCTCTTTTACTGCTGAACTTAGGAAAGTTTTTGACCACCCTGTTAATGGAGCTGAAGCCGAGAAGTGCCTCCTCTCACTCTCGAAGTGTGGCTGAATATTCAGTGGAGTTCTGCATCTTAGCTGCTGAATCGGGTTGGAATGATGGTGCTCTTCAGGCTGTGTTTTGGGATGGACTTGATGACCGCATTAAGGATGAACTGGCTGTTAAGGACAGATCTGATTCTCTTGACTCACTTGTCTCTCTCTCAATCATTCTAGATAACTGCCTGCGAGAACCCCGTAGGGAAAAATCCAGTCTCTCTCACCCCGCACCCTCTTCTTGTGTCTGTTCCTGGTTGAATGGAAGGAGGATGCCGGATTACTTTCTAGTCCCCGTGTCTCAACCAACACTTTGATGTCTGATGAGCCCATGCATTTGGGTCATGCTCATCTCATTCCAGCTGAACGACTCCGAAGATTGAGGGCGGGTGAGAAGATATATTGCAGTCAAATGGGTCATTTCCTAGCCTCTTGTCACCTTCGGCTAAAAAGAGGGCACTCACCGGTAAAAGGAGGATTACTAGTGAGCCTAACTACATCCTCCTCAGTGTCTTCTCTCCGCCTGCAACTACAAGCTACACAATGTTTTAATCAGCAGTCCCTTCCTCTGTTAGCTCTGGTGGATTCAGGAGCAGATGACAGCTTTCTAGATGTTAAGCTTACTTCCCTGGCCAGCATTCTGACTGAACCACTGGACACTCCTATAAGAGTGAATGCCTTGGATGGAGAGTTTTTAGCCCGTATCACTCATCGCACCATTTCGCTACTTCTGGTCCTGTCTAGAAATCACAATGAGTACATTCAGTTTAATTTAATATCCTCACCTACATCTCCTCTGGTCCTAGGACATACCTGGTTATGAATTCATAAACCACACATCGACTGGACCTCTGGAAAGATAATGCACTGTGAAGGCTTCGCATCGTCCTCTGGCTGGTCTGCTTCACCCATTGCCTATTCCCAGTCGCCCCTGGTCACACATCACCCTCGACTTCATTACAGGATTGTCCCCCTTACAAGGTAAAACCACCATCCTTACCATTGTTGACCACTTATCCAAGGCAGTACATTTTGTAGCTCTCTCCAAACTCCCAACATGTCTTCCATCCCCATGGCATCCCATTGGACATTGTTTCTGATTGTGGACCACACTTCACCTTCCAGGTCTGGAGAGCCTTCTGCCGGGCTCTTGGAGCATTGGAGAGTTCTTCTGGCTTCCATCCTCAATCCAATGGGCAAGCAGAGAGAATCAACCAGAGTTAGAAGCAGCATTACGATGTGTAACGGCCTGTAATCCCTTGTCCTGGAGTACCCACCCTGCTTAGATTGAGTACGCTCACAACTCATTTCTCAGCTCAGCCACGGGCACATCTCCTTTGAGTGTTCCTTGGGATACCAGCCTCCGTTGTTTCCAGCCCAGGAGAATGACATTGCTGTTCCATCTGTCCAAGTTCACCTCAATCACTGCAGTAAGATCTGGAGAGATGTTCGTTCTGCCCTCCTCCATTCGGCTGACAACAACCGTCGCCTTGCTGACCGCCATCGGACTCCTGCATCCAATTACCAGCCAGGTCAGAAGGTATGGTTGTCATCCAAGAACATCACATTGAGAACAGAGTTCAGGAATCTGTCTGCCCATTACCTTGGCCCTTTCGTCAACGAGAAAATCATCAACCCCTCTGCCGTTAAACTCAAACCACCCCGGTCTATGAAGATCCACCCCACATTCCATATCTCTCAGCTCAAACCAGTGCAGGACTGCCTGTCCAGTCCTCAGCCTCCAGTGACAGTTCAATCATCTGTCTGCTCATTCTTCATCTATTTCAGTTTATTATTAAATACAATTTTATCATTCTCTCTCTCTCTCTGTGTCTGTGTTCAGCATTTGGGTTCAAACCATTGTTCAGGCATGACAAAATAGGGAGAAATTCACACTAAATTTGGGAAAACAATGGGAAAGCCATTTGAAGGGACTAAAAAGTGGCAGATTAGAGGGTGTCCTAGCACCCCTGGTCAGTTAAAATAAATACAGGCCTGTAAAACAGGTCTATATGTGGAGGGCAGCAAAATATGGTAAAATGCTTTATTGATTGATGGTCAGGGATGTGAGTTTGAAGAGTTTGTAGCACAATGACCCAAGTGAACAAGATTTAACTGTAGACCAGTAAAAATAGCATCTAATTCCACTTTCTTTGCAAGCATTCTAGAACAAACCAACACATTGCACTCTAGAATGTCATTCTAGAGACTGTTCACAGCTAATTCTGGAACATCGAAGACTCTAGTGTGCTCACACCATGTTGGAATTACCCTAATTACGAGTTTCGGACTAATAAAAAACGATCATGCATTCTTTGAACTCATTATTACTTGTTGGAAACTCTGAATTTTATGAAAGCTACAACTTCTACCAACTGATCGTTGTGATATCATCATGCAAAAACAACCAAAATAGCAGAGGCTTCAACAGTTAAAGGCACTCAAGCATCGTTCAGTACCGTGTGTGTGTGTGTGTATATATATATATATATATATATACCGGGCCAATTTGGTTGCTTAGGAGACCTGACTGGAGTCACTCAGCATGCCCTGGATTCAAACTCGCGACTCCAGGTGTGGTAATCAGCGAGTACCGTGTATTTTAAAAATGGCTAAACTTTCTAGAGCAAGCTCTGTAAACTTATGAGCACAACAGAAGAGATGAAATAAGCCTGATCTCGTGAAGAAAACCTTGACTGTGTTGCGACAATTCTGAGGTGAAGTGTCCACTGATTGGTTTAGTTAAATTTAGTTAAATTTTCTCCCAAACAGATGAGTTTTTTAAGGTTAATGCTCTATCAAGTTTTAAAATCAACAAAACCTATGTTCCCTAAACTTTAAAACTAAACAACTGATAGTGTCATAAAATGCAAATGTGACATGAAAAATGTAATTGCTGATGCAGCCACATAATTGTTTTCACATCATGTGTCAATTCGGATACTCTTCTAGGCTCGTTCCCTGATCCTTTGCATCGCAAGTGCAATGCTCAATCAGTTGAGCTACTATCACGCTAGAACAAGTATTTAAATGTAGTTGGTTATGTAATGCAAACAATATAAGTATAAGCTGCGCATTGCCTATACAGCAAGTTTCGCTTACTGCCCCCTGGAGAAAACAGATAGTACTCCAAGCTTGAATTGCTCAGACGGAAGAAATATTCCTTATTACATGATTAATTGTGTTAATTTTTTTAACGCGTTATTTAACGTGTTAAAAAAATTAACACAATTTCTATCTATTTAGACTGTCTCAATTGCTTCTATCTCTTTATGTAATCTCAGGCTGACACGATGTTCAGTGGGGGCTTTGTGGGGGTCATGACATCTGTTGCAGGGCTCCCTGTTCTTCTATTCTAATCTTTTCTATTTGCAAATGTAATGTTTGGGGGTCTAATATTTATATTTCCTATTGACACTAAAGCTGAAGATATAAATAACCATCTTAAGACAAATGCTTTTGTGAAACATCTTATGTGCCAAAGACTTTTGCATAGTACTGTATATTGAATTATTGTTATTTAAGGGGCTTTCTCAGCAAATATTTATGTATGCGATTAACTGCGATTAATCGGCATACCAAATAATTAATTCAATTACAAATTTTAATTGTTTGACAGGCCTAGTTAAAATATATTGCCTTATCATGCACTGTAGTAAAAGTATTTTGATGTCATAAGATAGCATTGTGTGAGGAACAGAGCAAAAAGTGTTTATTAACTGATAATCAGCCATTTTACTTAGTGTGATTTGTGTAAAGGAAGTAGTAAGTAGCGCCTCTAGTGGAAACTGCCATGATACATTAAAATTTAAAATGTATTTTGCAAAAATGTAATTATAGTAACATGTTTCCATTAAACCAGGTAGGAGGAAATACTGTATAGAAGGTTTACTAACCAGAGCTGCATTTCCCAAAAGCATCGCAAGCTTAAGTGGATCGAGACCATTGGCGCCAATGGTTTCTACAATCTCCTTGGGCTTACGATGCTTTTGGGAAATGCAGCCCAGGATTGTAGCACAAAACTTTGGAAACTCTAAATATTCTCCTGCTATATTTGCCATGAGCCCAAGGCAGATTTCTTCATGCAGAGAAAAAGGCAGAATACCACAGTAATATCAAAGCAATTTCTTCAGGAATTCTCAGATCTTGGTCTCAGATCTTCCTGCCAACAATAAAAGTGTTCTGACATGAAGGACGCTATTTGAGGTTCACATATTCTTGAGTAAGTTTCAAGCTTTTAACACCTCTCTGGAAGAGCTGGCACAACAAAAGCTTTCCTGATTGGTCACTGGCTGATGTGTAAACACAATTCTTCTTAAATCCTCTGAACCATCCAGAGTTCATTTACACACATGTTTCTTTCCATAATTCAACTGCAAACCTGCATAGTTGTGTTTTGTGTGTGTTGTGTAATACAAAGTTGCTTCCAAACAAACATAAAAGACCGTATCAAACTACGCTCAACAGCACAGAAATTGTACTGGCTGAAATGTTAGGCGGCTAGAATCCAAAGAAAAGTACAAATAAATACATAATATTGACATATCAACTAAGTTTTTAACAAATGTAGTCCTCTTTGAAGATTTTCACAGGGAAAAAAAACCCATGTAAACTGTGAGGTATGTCATAAAAAGTGGCTATAGTGAGCAGCTGTAGTCTCCATCCAGTTCACTGTGTAGTTGATTGAGTAATTAATATCTTTAAACTATCTGTAAACGATTAAACCCAAGCACACAATCTGCCCCTGGTCCACATAAAACTGAATTTATGAGGTGTCTACTATATTGAGGCAAGTCTATATTCTAAGCTGGTTTATTAAAGCAATAAGCTATGAGAGGCCATGCATGTTTTTAGCACGGGTAAGCCTAAACCCTTTATCCATGATAAAATCACTATAACTCACAGACTTATTGGCTTATTGCCACCAAGGCACCAATGTTCAATCAATAGTTATGTTGGCTTAATAATGTTTAGGTTTCATTAAACATTTCTAACACTAACTCATCCGATAAGTGTACTAACTACATCCACCAAATATGGTACAGACCTTCAGAATGTTTTATCAAAAATATGAAAAATTCCCACACAAGGCTTTAATCTACTTTGAGTTTCTATCAATCAATCAATCAATCTATCTATCCATCCATCCATCCATCCATCCATCCACATACTATCTTTTTGTATGTCTGATCTGTCTTTCTATCTGTCTGTAAACTTTCTGACCAAGCTCTGTCAAGCTAACATCAAAGTTTGTCATGTCGACCTTTACTTACAGTATATAGGTATATAACATTTATTATTAAAAATTACCGTAATAAACAATTCTTCCACCAAGTAACATAGTTCATTATCTTAACTGTAAGCTGTTTAAGGTTGCTAAGTAACAAGCAACATTTCTATTACTCTGCTTGTCTGTGTTTGCAGCATTACAGGCAATCCTGTGCATTGATTGGCGACACACAATTGTTGATCCTGCTGTGGCTTCGGTTGGAACTATCTTCATTGGCAGACCAAATATATACAAAATAACTGGCCATATTGTGTCTAAAATGGAAGTCACTCGATATTAATGTATTTTTTATAGAACCGTTATATAAATGCCATATCACACCATTGTATTGTTGCAATGTAAACACAGAACATGCATTTTGGGCTAAATGACAAATTAACTTGTTTCCCAAACATGTTAATTTGGATGACTTGAAAACATGTGCTAACTGACTCCAGTTGTGGTAATCAAGTAGGTGTAAAAGTTTAGACCTTTATAGTAGCTACAAAGGTCAGAATTTGCAAATCAACCACAACGATTAAGCATCTAGCATGTGATTGCAAGACAGATAAACAATTCTAATGGACCATTAAAATGTTAATACAGTGCATCCGGAAAGTATTCACAGCGCTTCACTTTTTCCACATTTTGTTATGTTACAGCCGTATTCCAAAATGGATTAAATTCATTATTTTCCTCAAAATTCTACAAACAATACCCCATAATGACAATGTGAAAGAAGTTTGTTTGAAATCTTTGCAAATGTATTTAAAATAAAAAACGAGAAAAAAAAACAAAACAAAAAAAAAAAAACACATGTACATAAGTATTCACAGCCTTTGCTCAATACTTTGTTGAAGCACCGCTGGCACCAATTACAGCCTCAAGTCTTTTTGAATATGATGCTACAAGCTTGGCACACCTATTTTTGGGCAGTTTCTCCCATTCTTCTTTGCAGGACCTCTCAAGCTCCATCAGGTTGGATGGGGAGCATCGGTGCACAGCCCTTTTCAGATCTCTCCAGAGGTGTTCAATCGGGTTCTAGTCTGGGCTCTGGCTGGGCCACTCAAGGACATTCACAGAGTTGTCCCGGAGCCACTCCTTTGTTATCTTGGCTGTGTGCTTAGGGTCATTGTCCTGTTGGAAGATGAACCTTCGCCCCAGTCTGAGGTCCAGAGCGCTCTGGAGCAGGTTTTCATCAAGGATGTCTCTGTACATTGCTGCATTAATTTTTCCCTTGATCCTGACTAGTCTCCCAGTTCCTGCCGCTGAAAATCATACCCACAGCATGATGCTGCCACCACCATGCTTCACTGTAGGGATGGTAGTGGCCAGGTGATGAGCGGTGCCTGGTTTCCTCCAGACATGATGCTTGCCATTCAGGCCAAAGAGTTCAATCTTTGTTTCTCATGGTCTGTGAGTCCTTCAGGTGCATTTTGGCAAACTCCAGGCGGGCTGTCATGTGCCTTTTACTGAGGAGTGGCTTCTGTCTGGCCACTCTACCATACAGGCCTGATTGGTGGAGTGCTGCAGAGATGGTTGTTCTTCTGGAAGGTTCTCCTCTCTCCACAGAGAAATGCTGGAGCTCTGCCAGAGTGACCATTAGGTTCTTGGTCACCTCCCTGACGAAGGCCCTTCTCCCTCGATCGCTCAGTTTGGCCGGGCGGCCAGCTCTAGGAAGAGTCCTGGTGGTTCCAAACTTCTTCCATTTACGGATGATGGAGGCCACTGTGCTCATTGGGACCTTCAATGCTGCAGAAATTTTTCTGTACCCTTCCCCAGATCTGTGCCTCGATACAATCATGTCTCGGAGGTCTACAGACAATTCCTTGGACTTCATGGCTTGGTTTGTGCTCTGACATGCACTGTTAACTGTGGGACCTTATATAGACAGGTGTGTGCCTTTCCAAATCATGTCCAATCAACTGAATTTACCACAGGTGGACTCCAATCAAGTTGTAGAAACATCTAAAGGATGATCAGTGGAAACAGGATGCACCTGAGCTCAATTTTGTGTGTCATGCAAAGGCTGTGAATACTTATGTACATGTGATTTTTTTCATTTTTTATTTTTAATACATTTGCAAAGATTTCAAACAAACGTCTTTCACATTGTCATTATGGGGTATTGTTTGTAGAATTTTGAGGAAAATAATGAATTTAATCCATTTTGGAATAAGGCTGTAACATAACAAAATGTGGAAAAAGTGAAGCGCTGTGAATACTTTCCGGATGCACTGTAAGTTGATATAAACACCAATGAGTGAAAAGTGTTTTGGAGGGTTGTGTGTGTGGTGTTGCTGTCAACAAGCAGTTTCACAGACAACAAGATAAAACAGAACTTTTAAAGGTGGGTGGGTCTTGCTTATGTACGAGGACTACATTTTTACTATTGTGAAGAAAATAAGTGCAGCTTATCTGGTGCAAAACATGCCGAACAATGCTAGCCCTTAAAAAAAAATCTAGAGTTCTGACAAACTTGCCGCAAATTTCCAACTCATTATTTTCACATGCAAATGAGCTTGCGATTTGCACTAAATGATTTCCAGAAGTTTGCAGCTCTTCACTGGTAGTAGTGAACCTGCAGTAAACCTTTGGTGACAATGAAGAGTTTGCTGCAAAGCTAATTTGCATGTGAAAATAATGAGTGGCGAATTTGCAGCAAGTTTGCCAGAACTCTCAATTTTTGAAAATCCTCTCAAAATCATAAATCAAGTAATAGCACACCTCTCCTTAACAAGTCACATGATTTGAGGTATCATTCATGTAGACGAATTCATTGGATGAATTATGTTTGTGCCCTAATGAAAGATGGTAAGTACACAGTCTTATACCTTATGTCCGATTTTCAAATACTTTTTTGCCTCAAAACAAAGATTGTGATGTTGTGATTCACCTCGGAGCTGGTTGGTTTGGTTCATGGCTTACAACTGTTTTATGAAGGATTTTTATAAAGTCTATGGAAGAAATTAACAGGGAAAATACTTCCGGAACCCAGACGGCTGAAAAAGTGGGCCTTAGTAAACACCACTAATTAGCATTCTGGGAGTGACACTTCAAAAAATTATGTTTTGTTCAGCAAATATACAGTTGAAGTCAGAAGTTTACATACACCTTAGCCAAATACATTTAAACTCAGTTTTTCACAATTCCTGACATTTAATCGTAGAAAACATTCCCTGTCTTAGGTCAGTTAGGATCACTATTTTAAGAATGTGAAATGTCAGAATAATAGTAGAGAGAATGATTTATTTCAGCTTTTATTTCTTTCATCACATTCCCAGTGGGTCAGAAGTTTACATACACTTTGTTAGTATTTGGTAGCATTGCCTTTAAATTGTTTAACTTGGGTCAAACATTTTGGGTGCCTTCCACAAGCTTCTCATAATAAGTTGCTGGAATTTTGGCCCATTCCTCCAGACAGAGTCCGGTTTGTAGGCCTCCTTGCTCGCACACGCTTTTTCAGTTCTGCCCACAAATTTTCTATTGGATTGAGGTCAGGGGTCTGTGATGGCCACTCCAATACCTTGACTTTGTTGTACTTAAGCCATTTTGCCACAACTTTGGAGGTATGCTTTTGGTCATTGTCCATTTGGAAGACCCATTTGTGACTGAGCTTTAACTTCCTGGCTGATGTCTTGAGATGTTGCTTCAATATATCCACATAATTTACCTTCCTCTTGACTCCACCTATTTTGTGAAGTGCAACAGTCCCTCCTACAGCAAAGCACCCCCACAACATGATGCTGCCACCCCCATGCTTCACGGTTGGGATGGTGTTCTTCAGCTTGCAAGCCTCACCCTTTTTCCTCCAAACATAACGATGGTTATTATGGCCAAACAGGTTACTTTGTCCCCATGTGAACTTGCAAACTGTAGTCTGACTTTTTTTTGGCGGTTTTGGAGCAGTGGCTTCTTCCTTGCTGAGCAGCCTTTCAGGTTATGTCGATATAGGACTCGTTTTACTGTGGATATAGATACTTGTCTACCTGTTTCCTCCAGCATCTTCACAAGGTCCTTTGCTGTTGTTCTGAGATTGATTTGCACTTTTCGCACCAAACTACATTCATCTCTAGGAGACAGAATGTGTCTCCTCCCTGAGCAGTATGATGGCTGCGTGGTCCCATGGTGTTTATACTTGCATACTATTGTTTGTACAGATGAACATGGTACCTTCAGGTGTTTGGAAATTGCTCCCAAGGATGAACCAGACTTGTGGAGGTCCACATTTTTTTTTTTTTTTTTTTCTAAGGTCTTGGCTGATTTCTTTTGCTTTTCAAATGATGTCAAGCAAAGAGGCACTGAGTTTGAGGGTAGGCCTTAAAGTAAATCCACAGGTACACCTCCAATTCAGTACACCTCCTATCAGAAGCTAATTGGCTAATTGTCTAAAGGCTTGACATCATTTTCTGGAATTTTCCAAGCTGCTTAAAGGCACAGTTAACTTAGTGTATGTAAAATTCTGACCCACTGGAATTGTGATATAGTCAATTAAAAGTGAAACAATCTGCCTGTAAACAATTGTTGGAAAAATTACTTGTTTTATGCACAAAGTAGATGTCCTAAATTTTTGCCAAAACTATAGTTTGCTCATATTAAATCTGTGGAGTGGTTAAAAAATAAGTTTTACTGACTTCAACCTAAGTGTATGTAAATTTCTGACTTAAACTGTACCAACATTCTACAATGCCAAAATTTGCATTTTGATTCTATAATTCAAAGTTACAGAAATGCATTCCATCAAAATAAATTTAGGCTTTGCAGAGTGGTCTCTTCTACTCATTCTAGCCTAAATCAATTGGCTTTTTAGTTTGATGGAGCTGTGAATCTGAGAAAATTACTTTAAAAAGTGTAGGTTGCTGTTTGATAACTTGAAGATCAAGGCAAAGTTTCAAATCAAACTTAAACATGACAGCTCAGATCGCAACTGTCAGATTAGCAGCATGCAACATAGAATTTGCAGGCTAACACTGAGGTCATTGGAAGTCAGTTGTCTGGACACTCACCCCTGCAGGCGCAGTTTCACACAGGAATCCTGGAGATTCTATAATTACATGTGACAAGCACCTTTGATGCCTAGCAATTATGCGCTTATTTATATACAGCATGCGTTCCAAAAACAATCCTCACATGATTTCTTAACAATCTGAACTCTCGCCTATGTCGCTTGAATACTTTCGATTAGAATGGGCAGATTAGACACGCTTCCACCTGAAGCAATCTCTGAGTTTTTTTTTGTTTTTTTTTGTTATCTAAATGGCAATGTAAAAAAACCTGGTCTTATAGTACACAATTAAAACAACAACAACAACAAAAAAACATATAATAATTACATAATAAATTAATAACCACTTGCTTGATCTGAACAAGTCATTTTAAAGCTTAGAATCTTGACTTTAATATGCATATAACTGATCCTACCAATTGTTAAATAATACCTTTTAATTTGCTGACAAATAAAAACTGTTTTGTTGTCATGTTGTTTTGTGTGTGTGTGTGTATGTGTGCACATGTCTGAGGAATTTGTGTGTGCAAACACACATCCACATATGTGCTCATCTAAGGATTGGGATGATCCTGAACACTTAATATTTCTGTATTTTATAGTCTAATCCATTCATTTCCAATGGCCGGTTATTTTTGACCAGGAACACAACAAGTGTAACAAAGTTAAATAAAACAAAACAAAACAATAAAAAGAAAATATGTAAAGAAAATGGTCCAACTTTTATTTTGTGTGTGTGTTTTCAGATAGCATATGTGAACAAAGTCAAAGAATTGATTTCCAATTGGATTAAGTAAAAATTATTGGAATACAACATAAAGGTTAATTTAATATAATAAAGTTAAATAATATTTTTGGCATTTACGTGACTGATCTTAAATTTATATTTTGCTAAATTTGGCCTTTAAATATATTTTTCCTTTCAAATGTAGCTATACTCAGCTCATGAATAATAAATTTAAACATATGTAACCTG
This sequence comes from Myxocyprinus asiaticus, assembly GCF_019703515.2. Lineage (NCBI taxonomy): Eukaryota > Metazoa > Chordata > Actinopteri > Cypriniformes > Catostomidae > Myxocyprinus > Myxocyprinus asiaticus. Next base: position 7,300,245 of record NC_059372.1, read on the forward strand.
CATCAGTCTGGACGTCTCATTACCGCGTTTCATTCATTGATGATATTTCATACCTGTTGAGCTTCAACGATAAATTCCACCATACAACGATTGCAAATGACTTTAATTTGGTTTAATGTCCCAGACAGAATAATTTATTAATACAGTAGCCATTCTCTTACTCTGACCAGGCTTTAAAAATCACCCAAGAACAGAATGAAGCAGTTTAATGTCACATTGAATAAATACATTAACTGCGCTAAAATATATTTAATGGAATTCTACATATTTAATCAATTTCAAACGTTATAACTCATCATAGCCAGCTTTTCTTATGTATTTACATTTCAACATTTATCGATATACTTAACAAAATCGAGATTAAAACATACACTCACTGAACACTTTATTAGGTACAACTGTACACCTAATTATTCATGTGATTATCTAATCAGCCAATCGTGTGGCAGCAGTGCAATGCATAAAATCAAGCAGATACGGGTCAGGAACTTCAATTAATGTTCACATCAACCATATGAATGGGGGAAAATTTGATCACAGTGATTTCAACCGTGGCATGATTGTTGGTGCCAGATGGGCTGGTTTGAGTATTTCTGTAACTGCTGATCTCCTGGGATTTTCACACACAACAGTCTCTAGAGTTTCCTCAGAATGGTGCCAAAAACAAAAAACATCCAGTGAGGGGCAGTTCTGCAGATGAAAACGCCTTGTTGATGAGAGAGGTCAACGGAGAATGGCCAGACTGGTTCGAGCTGACAGAAAGTCTACGGTAACTCAGATCACCACTCTGTACAACTGTAGTGAGCAGGATAGCATATCAGAATGCACAACTCGTTGAACCTTGAGGTGGATGGGCTACAACAGCAAAAGACCACATCGGACACTTTATTAGGACCATAGTGTTCACTGAATGTACATTTAATTAAAAAAAATGTGATGTATGAGTTCATCAGGTCTCTCTCTCCACCCTCACACATTGAGCATTGCAGTGTTTGAAGTGTGTAGTTGTTTCATTCAAAAAGCACTGGTGCTGACACCCTTTACTAGTCTCCTTTAACATTCTGTCATTTGTTCTTCAATCTGATCTGTTTGAACAGTCATTTGAGGTCTGGTACAGGCCTCCGTCTGAGGAGAAGGAGTGTTTACCAGACATTGCTTTTTCAGATCGGCTTGAGCTGAATTAAAGCTTTACAAACTGTTATTCCACTGAATTTATTGTTTAGAATATTTCTTCTCCTGCTTCTTACATTTCTGGACTTCAAAATCTTCTTCCAAATACTAATTTTAATGGGAGTTTCAGAAATTAGGCCACTAGGCACATTGTGAAAACATAACCGGAAACTAGTATACTTGAGGTTTTCATAATTCTTCAGCAATTATATTATATAATATAAAACAGCAAATTGACATGCATCTACTAAATAACACAACATAGTGGAACAGTGTATGTGTATGTACTCATGTAAGCCACTCTTCCAGTGAGGCCCTCTGCACTTGGGGCCCATTACCTGACTTTGAAACAAATGAGACTTTAAGACGAAGGAAGCAGTTTTTTATTACTAAGTAAACATTTCCCAGACCACTGCACTGACGGCAACAAAAACACATGGGCTGAGATTCATTTTAAAAGCTATTTCAAAGCTTGCAGGTGTGAGAAACAGAAAAAAGCAACACAAAACAGGAAATGCATTTCGACTTTAGCTTTGAGAATTTTCAAGCAAATCATTACACTGACAGCTACTAAAAATTAGCTTCTTAAAAAAATCTGACAACGCAAGAAAACCGCGTTTACATCAGATTTGATAAAATGAGGGTATTCAGTGCTTTCAAAGTCAAAATGTAAACAGACATGCACACAACACTTGGATTAGACAATAAGAAAGCCGTTTAAGGAGTTTACATGTGAAATCGGGGTAATGGTCAAAACTCTACCTGTGTCGACTGGTTTATTTTTAAGCTGTTTATGATCTTACCCTGATAAAGAAAAAAATTTTTACATGGTGTTTACATGACCATACGCGGCGGCTTATTAAGCATAATTTGTATAAGATCATGCATGTGCAGTAAACACGCTCCATGACTGTGTAAAACTACCTACATCAAAGTAATCAATCAAACACCAACAAACATCTTTGTTGGGTTTTATTGGGTCAGTGTGTTCACCCTGTTGGTGTTTGTTGGCGCAGTTTAACAATGACAGTTATGCTTCTCAACATTCTATATCCAACAGCCAACTTTAGAATGCTGGTGTTTGTTAGAGTTTTGTTGGAGTTTGTAACTTAGGGCATTCTGAATTGTCCTTAAATGCACACAATTTTCATTACATGTCATAACAACAGAGATTAAGGTCAACATTATGGCATTCATAACCCATATTACTTAGTGACTTATTTCTGAGTGAAACTGTAGGGTGGGACTTGATTTTATCTACAGTATCTAGAATGGACTGGATTGTGAAAAGTGGGTGTCTCACACAAGAATAGAGTCAGACCTGAATGTGACTTTACAGTGGATTGTGGTTGGTTGTTTAAGAAAGCATTGATGGGGAGTAACTAACTACGGTTGCTTTCACACTGGAACTTTTGGTGTGCACCTAGTTCGTTTGACATCAGAGATCAGTTTGTGTCATTGGTGTGCAAGTGTTTTTTTAGCGAACCGCACCCTGGAACCGCAATTAGAATAAATGCAATCCATGCTAACTCATGAAAGTGAACTGCTGTTGACAACATGTTGGGGAAGCTACTTTGAATCTGTAGCTTCCCAAGCTACAGTTCCTAAGCTACATGTAGTTAAACTACAGTCAAGCTACTCCAAAAAAGTAATTAGATACAAGCTACTACCAAAAAGTAGCTAATTAAACTTGGGTAATAGAAAGCATTTTAACCTTGAAAAATGCCATGTTTACATGTAAAACTGCCGTCAGCTGTTTTAAAATGGGATGTTTAAACAAGCAACCAAAGTAACTAGGTAAATGAAGTGCGTAAACAGTCGCTCTCCAGCTAAAAATGCGCTAGTGTTGATATTCCATTTAAAAGAAAATAAACCACTGCCGCTGTACAATGTACAAGTTAAAACGAAAAGCGAGAGTAACCCCATTTCCTCAAATTTCTATCCGGTTTATTGATTGGGCAAGCTCTTTGTTTGACTATTGTCTACACATACAATCCGTCAATCCGTCATCACCTCCAAATGACGAATTACGTCACTTGCGCAGTCAGGTTATCCACCATCGTCTCTTCCTAGCCTGCAATTATCTAAAGCATATTGTGTTGTAGCTATAATGGTAATAGCAAACAGATGACTGCTCGCTCAGATCTATGCCTCTCGCTCCAGTGGGGCACCGGTCACAACAGAAGTACAGCCCCTCAAAATCAGAGCGTTTGTAGATTTATGGTGACTTAACCTCCCCATCCAAGAAGTTTTAATCTGGGAGCAATAAAACCAACATAAACATGAAATATGAGGGATTTACAACAGTATTTATCAACCCCAATCCAACCGGAAAAAAACGACAATAAAAGTACTTGATTCCCGCCAAAATCTGTGTTTGAAACATACGATCCAGCCATTTGTAAGACTCCAATAACATTAAGCTTATGAAACGCAAACACTGACAAGTTCAGCGGGCCAAATTCATCTCCTGAGATTTGGCTTTAAAGAGAACAGCGGTTTTCCACGAAAATGATTTAACCACAACATACACAGCACAGAAACTATTGCTAAGTTCAAAATGAAATACAGAATTGTTTTAATAGTACGTGAAACAGTAGGCATTGTTCCATGATAAACGTTTCAAACAGTAGTATGCAACATTGTTGTCACATGACCTTCATTACATTGCCCAGTATATAGTATATGCTATATAAAGCAGAAAAAGTAGGAGAACCATGTTAGTATGTTATAGACCTTAATCAGGGTACTCGCGTATTTATTTTTTGCGATTTAAAATGAGGCTGTGAGAGATAGTTGTACAGTCAGTTTAATGGGTTGTATGGTTTAATAGCTTTGTGTCAATCATTTAGCAGACAAAATATTAAAAACATGGGTTGTAATAATTAGACATGATCTTGAACAGTGGTTCTCAACCGGTTTTGCTTCAAGACCCAGGTTTTGCATTTGGCATCAAGCAGCGACTCAACACAGTGCCAAAATTATTTATCATAAAAATATAAACAAAAACATTAAAAAAATGAAATCGTATTAATATTACCATTTTTAAAGAATGAGAGCTTGTCAAGCATCCCGTCCATGTTGGCATCTTTCTTAGATAGCTTTTACCAAGCGACAAATTAATTTGTACCAGATTTCGGTGAGTTTGATTGGACACGTCTTTGACATCAACAACAAAAAAATATTTTTTAGCTTTTTAAAGTTGAAAAGCCTATTTATTTTGCAATCCTTACTTTGTATTAATGGGTGGTGGCATTTTAATATTTGCATTTAGCATTATTATTTCCTGTTGCTGTCCACAAACCTGCCAGAAATAACCTACGACCCATTTTGGGTCACGACCCACCAGTTATAAACAACTGATCTAGAACATTTAGGTAGTACAAACAATTTAACATACTGTATGTGTATCCCACCCAGCCTCTTTTTCAATCACGGAAAATTAAATTGTTTATCTTGAATAAGGTCATAACATAGACAGTGACTTTACTGCATGTTGCTCAAGGAGCGTTGTTGTGTATGGGTGTATAACCATGAGGTCACTCGAGCTCACCTTTTGGCCTCTGGATGCAGGTGTGCTGGTTGTCGGACAGGAGAAATCCATCTCTGCATCGACATTCGTAACTTCCCATCATATTCACACAGATCTGCTGGCAACCACCGTTTCCTTCCGAGCACTCGTCAACATCTGCCGGACGACAAAGACACACATATGAGGATCAACCAAACCCTAAAACAGCATAATATTCGTTCCATAAATAGTCATGAATGTTAAATGGGGGTAAGATGTGTCAGTAGGTGACCATATATTGAGAAAAGGCCCATCAAACACAGCTTTTTTAGGCTAAAACTCAGGTTAAGACTTTGGGATCCTCCTAATACGATCCATGAATCTAAAGTTCCTCTACCTGCTGTGAGTAAACAGTCTACAGCAGCATTTCCAGGCATTCGTGTGTATGTTCTGCAAGCTTTTTTGGTTTTGGAATGGACTTCTGATGGCCATTTGTGCAGTTAAATTGCATAATGAACTATAATTCAGGTAGATGTTTCTAAATGAGATCTCAGATAAAGTTGCTGTTGGATCATTATTCAGTATGTCATCTACAGTGTTTCTCAAACTGGGGTGCATGGGCAACTTTAAACTGTTGACAGTAAAGTGGAAGTGTGTCATTTCCGCGCCACCAAATGGAATTGCAACATTTTTTATTGTTTTCAAATAGCCTTCTGAATATACCCCCCGTCTGCCATCATCTGAACAAACAGATAGTCCCGCCCCAAACTTACAACATTGACTTGACCACACCATTGGTTGAGTCAAATGTTGTTGTGTTGACTGGATAGGTTGCTTAAAGGAATATTCCAGGTTCAATACAAGTTAAGCTCAATTGACAGTATTTGTGGCATACTGTTGATTACCACAAAAATGAATTTTGACTCATCCCTCCTTTTCTCAAAAATGTATGTTACAGTAAGCACGTTCATATGCACGTTCTTACACCGATTATGCATAATAAACCAACAACGCATGTGGTCAAGTAAACGCAATAAACAGCGTTCCTTTATTGGTGTAAGGTCATAAGCGGCGTAAGAATAAACCAGTCGACACGGGTAGATTTTTGCCCATTATGCCGATTTCGCGTGGCATGTAAACACCATTACCGGTGTTCTCACCGGCTAATCCAATGTGTGCACACGTTGAGCACATGTCTCTTCATGGTTTGACGTCAAAAGCAGAGAATAACGCCATTATTTCAAATCTCATACAAACACGGTTTTCTTGCTTTGCCAGAATTTTTAAATAAGCTGTTTTTTGAGAGTAATCAGCATATTGGTGTGCATCTAAATGTGGTCAGTGAGGCACTTACAAAAAACGTTTACATGGACAGGTGAAAGCGGCTTATTGCGAGAAAGTGGGTTATTGCGTGAAAGCAGCATTCCCGTTTACATGCACTGTATAAGCGGCGTACTCTTTACTCCCGTATACATGCGGCTCGGTCAGTAAGCAACTTTCTCCATAGCAACGTAATTTTCCCATGACACCTGTGTAAATAACAAACATGGTATTCAAGGAAGACTATCTTCACTATTTTATTCTCCGTTGCTTCGCTTTATTTCCAGATATTTCCAGTTGTTGATTGTGGCAGGGCACACCCGGCCCCTAATCAGGCTGATTAGCCCGAGAGGGATAAAGGCCGACTGGAGACGGCAGTGCGACAGAGAGAGAGTTACGGACAGCTGTTCGACACCTGCGCGTGTTTGTGTCTTTTGGTTTAAGTTCATTATTAAATTATTATTTATACTGTTAAGCCGGTAAATCTCCTCTCTCTCTCCCAATGCTGCTCCGTGTTGGCATTTTCCCTCTCTTTTTAAATGTTTCTGTTAATTTGGCATGATCGTCGATACGGCGTGTAGGTGCCACATTTTTTTTTTTTTGTTTCCCTCCCCTTGTCCCCTCCCCTGATCCAGGTAGACGGGGATGACCTGCCGGCAGATGGGGCGGAAGGAACGGGGAGGAACCCTTAGGATTTAAGGGTTTACGGTGTTAGATCGTCATGACAACAAAGTTGTAAAATTGGATATAACTTTACACAGAAAAGGGTAGTATGTGATTTTATCACACTAAAATCATGTTAACACGCATCATGTTTACGTCTTATGTCTATACTTTTGAAACAGTGAGTATTTTAACTTTTATGAATTGGCCCCATTAACTTCCATTGCACTGGGCTTCACTGTAACCCAGATCTTTGCTTTTTTTTTTTTAAGAAAAGGAGGGACGAGTCAAAATAAATGTTTGTGGCAATCAACATTATGCCACAAATGCTGTTGATTGAGCTTAACTTGTAACTTGAATATTCCTTTTAAACAAACATAAAAATAAAATTTTTATAGTGGCACAGAGACGATGTTTACAGTTTTTGGGAAAAAAAAATGTTTTACCTACAAAATGGCTTACTTACAGTTGTCTCTGGAAATTAAGCTGGGATAGGAGAAAGTATTTAAACACTGAAAATGTTACACACTTCAGCTGTCATTCATTTCAATTTATTACATAGTATTCATATAGTTCTATAAAGAAAAACTCTAGCTGCGAGCACAGAACTGCATACTTTTTTTAAGAGGAGACTGATTTGATTATGTCATTCGCAGTGGTTTATTAGACTGGGGATGATTCCCATTTCCATTGTAACAGCGGGTTCTCTGTTTGGGGTCCACATATATTTTGGGGTTGTGAAAGAGGTCCTGGGTTCTAAAAGGTTTGAGAAACCTTCCTCTAGATCGCTGTGGATATATTTTCATTATGATTGTGCTGTTTTGCCTGTGAGAATATTTGTCGGTATGTTCTGGCTTACAAGTGCTCTTGACCTGTATGTATGAACTTGCAATTGATTCTGTTCGTCTGGATATAACATGAACCCGTTTATGTGCATAACTGCTATTTGAGTGTGTTGACAGATCCATTGTAAGTTGGGCTTTTGGAACATTACACAAGCAGTTCTTTCAACAGTTGCTTTAAAGCCAATACAGTTAAACCTGCAGTTTAATGTTTAATGATTGAGGACTCAAATTTTGATGTTAAAATACTTTCTCATATCCCAACTTAATATAAATAGACAAATATAAGTAAGCCATTTGTGGACTGAATTCCCTAAAAATACTGTGACGCTGTAGCGCTATTAAAATATTGTTCTCTTTGTTTGAGCGGCCAGACTAGTTTGACAACGCAACATTCGCTCAAATAATGGCGTGAGTTTGAGTCAGGACTATCTGTTCGACCAAGAGAAGACAGGGGGGTCTTCAGAAACCTGTTCGAAAAAATATTTTTCCAATTCCATTTGGTGATGCCAGCAGCACAGACAATACAGGTAGCTTGCCAAATTTTAACCCACTAAAAAACTTGATTTGTGTCCCTTGGAGTCACAACAAGGTTCTACTCCCATGTCAAACAGACAGATATGTGTGTGTGTGTGTGTGTGTGTGTGTGTGTGTGTTCTCGATCTAGAAGTTTCCATGTGTCCTCCTCTCTCTCTAAGGATGAGACTGCAACCTGATCTCTCTTAGATATGTTGCATCATTGTCCGGCTGTATACACAAGCTTGTTCTTAATAAACCCTCATGCGAAACTAATTTTCGGTCTATTTGTCCAATGTACTGAGGTCTTGGGATAGAGTTTCCAATCCAGGCCATTTTCAGCCCAGCCGAGGGGGAATACAACCTCTCAGTTTCCCAGCATTCTCGTTTACACTCTCAAATTCTGTCTGATTCTGACCGTCACACACACTAACAGACCCACATTAGCATGACTCAACAAGGCCTTGGCAAGATAAATGAAGACCCTGTCCACCAGACCAGGTGTGTCCTATCCTGGTCCTATCCTATCCATGTTTCCAGCATCAAATTGTTCTTTCCTCGCTAAAAGAAACAAAATCACATCCCATTACAACACATTTGATGTTTAAAATAACATTCCCCAGTTCAATACAAGGTCAGTCGACAGCATTTGTGGCATAATGTTGATTACCACAAAAATGTATTTCGACTTATCCCTGCTTTTCTTTAAAAAAGCAAAAATTTGGGTTAAAGTGAGGCACTTACAATGGAAGTGAATGAGGCCAATCAATAAATGTTAAAATACCCTATTAAAGGTTAAACATGAAAAAACCCTCCAACAAACGCTGTCGATTGAGCTTAACTAGTATTGAACCCAGAAAATATTCCTTTAATATACAGGACCAATGAGATTTTTCTTCCCGGGGGGGTGGTATTTTAGAGCTCCTTGGGTGTGAGGCATGGTGCGAGCTGTGCGAGTGCTAGGTGATCGTCTGAGTTCAGCGACTGCTATGGGGTCCTTGAATAACGCATAATGTGCGATAATGGGCAACCACAAGGGTAAGATGGTGCCCCGCTAGGGAGTTGGTGCCCTACGCTGACTGGGTAATATACGTATAGAGAGCGGCGGTACTGCATACTTGAGTATGTTTGGAGTCAAACAATATGTCTGTCAAAATGTCTTACCAGGCTTTGCTTGACACAGTTGCAGTTGGTTAGGACGAAAATTCCGATTAACATGGAAGAGGTAGGATTTACTTCTTGCACAGTGCCTGGTTAGGACACAATATTCAAGGACTCAGATTCACTCTTGGTAAACTTCATCTTGCTGAAAATCCAGATTAGGATGGTAGCTGTTTTGGAACATGGTAGGATTTGGAACTGTTGTGTCCAAGCCGGTTATTGGCTGGTCGACCAGCTACCAGCTACCATGTTCCAAAAACCAACTTGACCACCTTAAGATGGTATGACCATCTTGTAGCTTGTAGCTGGACAAAAAGGGTCTACCAGATAATGACCATCTTGGATCAGCTAATGACGAGCTATAAACCAGCTACCATGTTCCAAAACATAGCTACCAGCTTAAGCTAGATTCTCTAGCAGTGTAAGTTTGCAGATCTAGCATATTTTGAAACAAGTATGCTATGACTTGGTGTGGCCATGGATGACGATAATCAGGTCCTGTGTCTACATTTACTGCTAACATTTCTTTCGGCCCTTCGAAGCATTTGGAAACCATTTAACGTTTGGAGAAATACATAACGACTGTTAAACGTTTCCACAGAACTTGCATTAGTACGTTAACACATGCAGAAACTTACCACAGAGACCCATGCACTTTAAACCCCAAACACCTTGCTCCCAGAGCATAAACAAACCAATGATTTCCGGCTTCTCCCGCGCTCGTTTTCTCACACGTCTGTCGCGTTTAGTGAATATCTCCTGGTCAGTGTACTACATTAGGGACATATGTTACATGCAGGTCGCGGCCGGTGTCCAAAGCAAATATTTGGAAAAGGAACAGGATTCTGGCAAAACCCAGAGCAGAGCTCAAGTTTTTTGCACTTAAAACGTGTTTTTTTTTTTTTTTTTTTTTTTATCATTCTCCTGAGAGGTTTCCTCAGTGTTGAAAAATTCCCGCTCTCTCCTTGTTCGATGGCTCCTCTGTCAAGACACCTTCCTTTTTCTCACTCTAACGCTTCCTTTATGCCAAGCTGAGAGTTAAAAATGATCAATCACTCAAACCAGGAAGAGATTATGAGGTTAAAAGGTCATATTCACAAAGCATTGCTGAGTGCTACCATCTAAAAATGATTGTGACTCTATAGCACATGCACGGTCCAAAATTAACTTTTTGCCATACCTGCCAATGGCGAGCGAATTAAGAAAATGTACAATCCATTAAACAGCATTTTGTGGGGTTTTTTTGCCCAGTAACAAAAATTTACTGCATTACGATATTATCTATTAAAGCATAAAATTTACTGTGTTGGGGTGGGAGATTCATTAAATATTTCTTATGCATTTACCGAATTTGAACAGAATTCTGCTGTAACAGTATAACTGTTTCATTCTGTAATTTATCTATAAATTAAATACCGATGGGATGTATAACAAAAGTGTAATTTGCACTCTTTGTACGACAGAATATAATTACAATCAAATCTCAACAAGTATAAAATATAATATACTTAATGTCTCAATTACTTCTGTCTCTTCGTGTAATCCCAGACTGACCCGATGTTCAGTGGGGGGCTCTTTGAGGGCCATGCCATCTGTTGCAGGGCTCCCTGTTCTTCTATTCTATTCTATTTGCAAAAGGAATGTTTGGGAGTATAAAATGTATATTTCCTATTGACACACTAAAGTAGCAGATATAAATAACCATCTTAATGCAAAATGCCACATGGAATGTACACTGTAATGTAAAAGGTCTACCATTACTTTAAACTTAATTTTAAAAAAGGAACTTTCATTATTTTTTAGACATTTTTGAATCACTTTTCCATAAAAATGTGTATATTGTGATATTTATTGTAATCAACCAAAACATCAAGAATATTGCCATGCAAGGGGGGCCTGGGTAGCTCAGTGGTAAAATACGCTGGCTACCACCCCTGGAGTTCGCTAGTTCGAATCCCAGGGCGTGCTGAGTCACTCCAGACAGGCTTCCTGTGCAACCAAATTGGCCCGGTTGCTAGGGAGGTTAGAGTCACATGGGGTAACCTCCTCGTGGTCACTATAATGTGGTTTGTTCTCGGTGGGGCGCGTGGTGAGTTGAGCATGGATGCCGTGGTGGATGGCGTGAAGCCTCCACACGTGCTATGTCTCCATGGCAACGTGCTCAACAAGCCACGTGATAAGATGCGCGGGTTGGCGGTCTCAGACGCGGAGGCAACTGGGATTCGTCCTCCGTTACCCGGATTGAGGCAAATCACTACACGACCAGAGGACTTAAAAGCACATTGGGAATTGGGCATTCCAAAATAAGGAGAACATTTGGAAAGAGCTAGGGGAGGAGCTTATGAGCATTATGTTCAAAAGGAGGTACTTATTCCAGTGAAGCTTCGAGCCCAAATGAAATAAAAAAAAAAAAAAACCTTTATGACACTGTGGAAGAATCCCACTAACAGTCATTAATGCCTAGAAATACAGGAACAAGAGCTGATTAAAAGCTTCTGCCGGAGAAAACTGCTGGAGTGTTTTCTCTCCTCATTTACAGTCTTGACGGAACGTCAGCATTACCTTGCACCGTTGATGGAAGAGTAAGCAGAAATAATGAGAGTGATAATTACTTGCTTTACCTTGAATTTGTCAGAAGTTTCTTTCATTAAAATCTGAAACATTCAGAAGGTTCAATCTAAACCTATCTCATCTCTTCAAATAAGGGCGACTCTTACCCACCCCAGAGAAGGGTACGAGTGAAGCCAAATCAAAACAAACAGTTTAAAGTCTTTCCTGCACAGATTACAAGAGTTTCGACTTTCCCAATAAAAACACCATAAAAACAAAGAGGTAGCAACCTATTATTTACAGGCTTTCTTCTGTGTGAGAGTGCAATCGCATCAAGAAAATACTAAACCGAGACAAAAAAAAAAAAAAAAAAAAAAAAAAAAAAAGAAGAGGCATTTGGTCGGGGAATTTTGTATGAAGTTGTCAAAATACTTTCATATTGATTCATATTCATTAAAATTACAGATTTACATTTTCTATATCAATGATTGCCTTAGCAAGCACAACCAAAAACATCCTAAAAGTTTGGTAACACTTTCTATGAAGTCCATATTTATAATGCATTGTAAAGGCATTATTATGCATTAATAATGTCTCATAATACACCTTATAATATGTTACAACTTCTCATAAATAATTGTAACCACAGTTATAATACTCAACTATTTATAGTTATACCTTAGAGTATAATGCATCATAACACAAGGAACATTTAATTTTATCTGCAGAAGTTATAATGTATTACATATATTTGTAATATATATAAAAGTTATGCTTTAAGTAAAGTGACAAAAGCAATGTCTTCTTATAAACATCCATAAGATATTTTTAAGTGGTTTAAGACATTACAAGTCACGGTGGAAGTGATATACAGTACACATGCACAAAATACAAAATAACACACATTCAATGTATATTTTGAGATATTATGAAAAATACTTGTAAACACACCCAAGAATAAAAATGAAAAAACTGATTCTATACTGGACTCTATTCAATAAACTTTAATGTTTGTGCATCTTTTTTGGAGAGTTATTTTATAAATAACTTCCATTATGTAAGTTTGACTTGTACGGTAGTGTATGTTACAAGTTTATGTTATGGCTGTTTATAAGATGATATTGCTTTTGTAACTTTACTTAAAGCAGCCAAAGACCACTTATAATATGATCATTTCACAAAGCCTGTTTACAATATACAGCACTTATACAATTAAATGTATTAGTTTCTGCTGCGTGTAAATTGGATGTTGCTTGTGATATAAGGCATTATACTCTAAAGTATAAATATGAATAGGGGAGTCTTATAATGTATTATAACTGTAATTATAATTATTTATGAGAAGTTATAACTTAGTATAAGGTGTATTATTTTTTTTATTTTGTATTTTGTATTTTTTTTTCTCCCAATTTGGAATGCCCAATTCCCAATGCACTCTAAGTCCTCATGGTGGCGTAGTGATTCGCCTCAGTCCGGGTGGTGGAGGACGAATCCCAGCTGCTTCCGCATCTGAGACCATCAACCCGCGCATCTTATCACGTGGCTTGTTGAGCGCGTCGCCACGGAGACATAGCGCGTGTGGAGGCTTCACGCCATCCACCGCGGCAACCACGCTCAACTCACCACGCGCCCCACCGAGAACGAACCACATTATAGTGACCACGAGGAGTTTACCCCATGTGACTCTACCCTCCCTAGCAACCGGGCCAATTTGGTTGCTTAGGAGACCTGGCAGGAGTCACTCAGCACACCCTGGGATTCGAACTAGAGAGCTAGAGAACTCCAGGGGTGGTAGCCAGTGTATTTTACCACTGAGCTACCCAGGCCCCCCAATAAGGTGTATTATTAAACATTATGAATGCAGTATAATGCCTTTTCAAAGCATTAAAAATATGGGCTTCATATAAAACATAAAACTTCATAATGGTTCTTTGTATACCAAAGGAAACCTCAGAAGCTTTACATAGCCAAAAAAAAAAAAAAAAAAAGTGGCGTTGTTTATTTTACCCACAGGCCAACAGTTCATTTGTGTAGAGCATTCATTTGTGAAGAACAGAGCGAAGAGTTATAAAAGAGCAAGTGAAGTGTGTACGAAAGATAACACACACGCACAGATATCAAAAGAGCGCTGGCAGACTGCAGGACTCTAGATATAGACAATTACAGACCTGCATACACGAGTACAGCTCATCCATACAGCATCACAAATGACCCACGCCAAAACACGGGACTGACACTAAATGGGATGGAACAAACTACCTTGTGTGTGTGACAAGGTAGAGAAAGCATGATTCCAAAACCTTCTAGTCCCTAAGGAAGCATGTTCAGATCAATTTGCATTTTGATCAGGGTTGTGCACCATTCCAAATTAAATTTAGAATGTATTTTACATTTCAGTTTGATTCCTGAATTTGAATTGATTTGGAATGAGATAGCAAATAGGATTCAGAATTGTAAATCAAATTTAAATTTAAAGAAGTAGAATTACAGGAATGTTCCGGGTCCTATACAAATGAAACTCAATTGACAGCATTTGTGGCATAATCTTGATTACCACAAAAAACATTTTTGACTTGTCCCTCATTTCTTAAAAAAAAAAAAAAAAGCAGTTCCAGTGAGGCAGCTACAATGGAAGTAAATGGAGCCAGTCCATAAACATTAAAATATTCACTGTTTCAAAAGTATAGCCACAAGACGTAAACATATACATGTTATCATGATTTCAGCATGATACACTCACTTTCTAACCTTATCTAGTCATATACAATAGTATAACTTAACTTTTTTGACACGACAGCACAACACCAAAGGCGATTCAAAGGGATAATTCACCCAAAAATGAAAATTCTCTCATCATTTACTCATCCTCAAGCCATCCCAGATGTGTATGACTTTATTTTTTCAGCGGAAACAAAAACAAAGACAATTTGAAGGTCCAAAAACCACATAAAGGCAGCATAAAAGTAATCCATACGACTCCAGTGGTTTAATCCATGTCTTCTGAAGCGACATGATAAGTGTGTGTATAAAACTGATCAATATTTAATCCTGCCCAGTAGGTGGCAATATGCACGAAGAATGCAAATCACCAAAAACAAAAGAAGAAGAATGTGAATGTAAAAGTGAAAGTGGAGATTTATAGTAAAAAAGGACTCAAATATTGATCAGTTTCATACACACACTTATCACATCGCTTCAGTAGACATGGATTTAACCACTGGAGTCGTATGGATCACTGTTATGCTGCCTTTATGTGCTTTTTGGATCTTCAAAGTTCTGGTCACCATTTACTTGTATTGTGAGGACCTGCAGAGCTGAAATATTCTTTTAAAAATCTTCGTTTGCATTCAGCAGAAGAAAGAAGTCACACATCTGGGATGGCATGAGGGTGAGTAAATGATGAGAGAATTTTCATTTTTGGGTGAACTATCCCTTTAAGGGCACTAAAATCATGTTGACATAATGTTTATGTCTTGTGGCTATACTTTTGAAACAGTGTTTACATTAATGTTTATCGACTGGCCCGTTTTATACATCTTTTGCTGTAATTGCCATACAGTAACTTTTTCAAAATAATTTTTTGTTAATCATTCTGTTGAACCCAGAAAATTCCTTTAAAATAGAATGAAATTAAAAGAAATTCATATAAATGCTTTATGTGTAGTTTTTAGGAATACATCTAATTTTTCAGTATGAATTACCATTAAAAATGTTATCATGCACACAACATATGGGGGTATTTCCAGAAACATTAAATGATATTAATAATCAATGTTTGAAATGTCTCCTATAGAAATCTGTATTCATTTACATTTTATTATGCTTAAGAAATTAACTTTCATTTAATAGAGCATGCTGGAAGAACACGTAACTTCCCAGAATGCTCTAATTTATAGAGCATTGTTTAGAAATTCACCTTAATGTGTGAAATCTGAAAAGGTGGTCAACGTTTTGTAGTAGCCTACTATATGAAAAAAAAAATAATAATAATAATTTGATGGCTGCGTTACTTATTTATTAATTTAGACAAATCTGAACTTAGTTTAGAAAAATGTCCAATCAGTATGTTATGTATAAAAAAAAAAGTATTCCACATATTACAGAATAAATTGCCATAATTAATCCAAATTAATGATGTAATTATTTATTTTTTTGTCAGTTGCAATTCAGTTAATTCTTCCAGGCATTCTAATTAAAATTTTAGCTCATTAATTGAAAGGGAGCCAGTTCTTTACGCATAAACGTGTCATTTTTTTCCCCAATGTCAAAATACTTTCTCATACCCCAACTTAACCATTACTTCTGTAAATTCCATTTACACGCTTCACCTATAAATTGAGTATTTTGCACAACCCTGGTTCTGATAAACATCAGTTTGCATAAAAACACTTAAGAACATCCTGTATGAACCTCAGGTGGTGATCCAGGCCAGTTCCTCCAGGCGAGCCAGAAAAAAACCTCAATACTTAAAAAATGTGTTTCTAAAAATGACAGATGGGACCTCTTTAAATATCTATGAATGGCTGCAATGCCAGAGTTCAATTATCCAGTTTAGCACCACACAGTACGAATAAACCCACATAACCCACACAAACACTCACTGAAAACCCACTGAACAGCAAAAAGTAACAATTTCACATCTTCATTCGTCGATTTTTTGACACACCAAACATCTGTTTTGAGTTATAGGGCTGGGGTCAATATAGAACTGTAACCTGATGTAAATCACACACACAAACACAGTTGTACACACACACACAGGCTCGGTTTGACATTCCCGTTAGATGGATTTAACTGACCCGGAACGTCTGGGCACACGAGCCACCGAATGTCGAAAATGTGAGCTCACAGAGTCTGAAAATGCAATTATTGCCACAGAACCGTCTGCTCAGCAGTCAGCGGAAAAATCTGACAGATTTATCGCCCTCTCCTATTGGTTAACCACATAAGCCACTTCATTTTGACACAGAGGATAGAGTGACAGCGTTTTAGGCACAGCTGTGCTCAACTGCGGTCGGTGCGGAGTTTGATTACACATGCCTGAAAATCAACAATTATAAATTCAGATCCAGCAATGATGGTTTCATCCGTAAAACTTTTGTTTGTTTGTCTTGTGTGGCCTGAAGTCCAGAGAGGATGAAGATTTGCGGTGTATGTCTCACACACACACACACACACACACACACACACACAAACACTTATCCTAGCTATCTCGGGAGATACTTCTACATAGACTTCTACTGTTTTAAAACAAAGCTTATTTGAATTTCTGCACAGGAATAGTCCACCCAAAAATGAAATTTTTTTCATGGTTTACTCACCCCGATGTCACCAAGCTCCAAAAAAGACAAAAAGCACCATTAATGATGTCTGTGCTATATGACTCATGCAAAAATGTATTGTTTTCTATTCATATGAGTTTGGAACAACATTGGAACGCAGCTTACCCAGGCAGTTGTGTCCATCGTGGGCCAATCGGAAGCCATCGTAGCACGTGCACCTGTAGTTTCCAGGGATGTTGATACAATCGTGAACGCATCCTCCGTTATATTCACTGGCACACTCATCGATATCTGTAGAGAGACCGCAAGAATAAAAAAGTATAAAAGGATGTATCATGGAAAATAAGGATCAAGAATGTTTCTTGATATTTTGAAATTAAAGACCATTTAAAGAAATTAAACTGCAAAAACGCACATTAACTTATGACCAGTATGAACTAGAAGTCGACCGACAGTGGATTTTTACCGATAACTTAGGTGGTGGAAAAGGCCGATAACCGATTAATCGGCCGATAGTTTCAAAAATCGATTCATAGAATGTTACAATATTTTCTTAGTCGGCACAGACATAGAAGTCAGAGTCCAAAATGAATACAATTGCAGATGTCGTTTTGTTTTTCAACCAAAATCCCAATAATAATCAGAAAAAAGACGACAGGGTGCATAACATGGGATTTTTAACAATAAACAAGCCTGAAACACACCAGGGACTTTTATTAGAAAATGACGTAGACTTTTCTCCGTTACAATGCTCTATATTTGATATTTAACAAATTACCCTTTTTATTGCCTATATATTATTATTATTCACAATATGAAGTTGGAGAAACAATGTACAGTATGTGCTGACGAGGAACGTTTCTATATAGTCGCATTTTTCTTTGCATGCCCTCGCTTCAATTTAAAAAACGTAATTTTCAGAGGAACACGGAGGAATAATAATTAAAATAAAAACTATCTGCATCTAGCGGCATATTTTTTTGCCAATAACCGATAGTTCCAAAAAGCAACTATAGGCACCGGTGATCGGTAAAACTGATACATCGGTCTACCTCTAGTATGTACAGAAGCGAAATTTGGGTGGAAAATGGTTTTTAGCATAGAAAAAAATGCTGACTAACATTATAAATTAACTTTAGAGGAAAAAAATATATCACAATGAAAACAATGTTTAAAATAGTTTCAGTTGAAGCATGTCACACCGCTGTTACTACTTGAAATATCATTTGCTTATGGGACCGGCACAGACTAGTGGGAAAACTGTTGGTCTGATTTTTTTATTTTTTACAGCTGGGTCTATCCATGCTCTGGTTATTTTCAGCGAAGTTTCTCAGGTTAATTCTGCATTGTCCAATCTGTCTGTATATCGCAATCTCCATCATCCGAGTGGAATATTTACTATTGTTCTTGGATGCGAAACAAGCATTTATTCCACATGAACTGCAATCATCTCTGCATAACACTAATGACCCGTAAACAAAACGACTGTAATGAATAACGCTAAGTGCTTTCTTTGGTTCCTGGTTTCGACTGTAGCTTGAAATCACACAAATCATCATCCAATATATTGTTTGGCCTGAAATGGGGAAACATACTGCAAAAAAAAAAAAAAAAAAGAGTCTTAGTCAGTGTTATTGTCTTATTTTCCAGTATATCTAACCCCTTAAACTCCGGTGCATTTTTGGGCTGCTGCCTGCAAATATTCACTCATTTTAAAGCCTCACTATTCACACATACTTTGGACAAATTGCAAAATATTGGTCTCATTTTTCAGAGAACCACCCCCCAAAAACATTAAAAAAAAAAAATATATATATATATAATATTGTATATGTTTAAAATCTTATGATAAACATAACTTTTTTTAGGAAAAAAAATATTATTTTTTTGTTTTGTCCTTATTTGTAAACATGTAATTCTGGCTCTGTTCAGTCAACCTCACGTTTAAAAGTCTCATATTATTCCACTAGGTGGCAGAAAGCACTAGAAAAAAATATTTTTTCTCTATCACATTACATCACAAAATGCCGATCTGAAATGTAGGTGGCACTGTAACACATTTTAGCCCTTGTATATGTGCTTGTCCATAGACATTCAGTCTGATTTTCAGTTCAAGCACCACTCTTGTTGTTTCATTGAATATCTTAGCTTTTCAGTGGGCTAGAAGCTCATCATAGATGTCATTAGAAAGCTGAGATCCTCCGCTTTGCAATGATATAAAACATTTCATCATCAATAGTCCAAAACGTATTTTTCTAATGATTTGTTTTGCATGTTTTTCCTTCTGGATGGCATATTTTGTTCTGGACATCTAAAATATAACATTGGATTATTCAGCCAAGCAAGCTCACAGAAAAGTAAAAATTGGGGCATTTTTTAGAGAAGTTTC
Organism: Myxocyprinus asiaticus; assembly: GCF_019703515.2. NCBI lineage: Eukaryota > Metazoa > Chordata > Actinopteri > Cypriniformes > Catostomidae > Myxocyprinus > Myxocyprinus asiaticus. The sequence goes on from NC_059372.1 coordinate 7,319,649, forward strand.
TAAGGTAAAAGCAGATGTAATGTATTTAGCTATCTGGGGCTTGCAGTTATCTGAGCATAAAAGAGATGTTTGTATTTGATATTTCACTTTGTGATTCTTTTGAAAATCTTTCGAACTGCTGTATTAGGACAACAAAATTAACTAGAGAGTCACATTCTTGAGAGTGAGAGCTTTCATTTCATATATGACATGTCCATTTATCTGCTATGTGAAGAAATATTTCTACCCCATTACCTCTGGTACCTTTCAACCCGAATGTTTTGAGGCTTTATTTTGTTATTTTAAATAACATGAATGCAGAAGTGATGGTTATCTGTGAAAAGTTCAGATTCTATGTGTTCAAATGATACCTCATATGCCTGACTTATGTATACGGAGACTTTAACGTTTTAAGCATAACATTTTTTTGCAATATAGTGCCCCCCTTTGGACCCACCGGCGGACATCCTTAAAGAGATAGTTCACCCAAAAATAAAAATTATCTCAAAGTTTACTCACCCTCATGCCATCCCAGATGTGTATGACTTTCTATATTCTGATGAACTTAAAGATTTTTAGAAGAATATATCAACTCTGTAGTTCCATACAATGCAAGTAAATGGGTACCAACATTCTGAAACTCCAAAAGCACATTAAGGCAGTGGTACGTCATACATACGACTGCAGTGGTTTAATCCATGTCTTCAGAAGAGATTTGATAGGTGTGGGTGAGAAAAAGTCCTTATTTACTATCAATCTCCTCTTTCGCTTTCACATTGTTCTTCTTTTATTTTTGTCGATTCACATTCTTCATGCATATCGCCACCTACTGGGCATATGCATGACAATTTATAGTAAAAATTATATTATATTGATAAATATTGATCAGTTCCATACACACACTTATCTTATCGCTTTGGAAGATATGGATTTAACCACGGGAGTCATATGGATTACTTTTATGCTGTCTTTATTTGCTTTTTGGACCTTCAAAGTTCTGGCCACCATTAACTTACATAATATAGAGAGCTGAAATATTCTTCTTTGTTTGTGTTCAGCAGAAGAAAAAAGTCATACACATCTGGGATGGCATGAGGGTGAGTAAATGATGAAAGAATTTTCATTTTTGGGTGAACTATAGTTTTAAAACAAAATTACATGCGATAAAAAGTATTTTGCCAATGGGGTATGAAGAATAAACTTAATTCAAAGGAAAAATACGTTTAATTTTCCAACCGCATTGGCAAATAGCCTTAAAAAAATACTTAATTACTTGTAATTTTGCTTTTCAAGTTAATATATCTGGCTTTACGATTTTTTTTTTAGATATTTTAGAACTGGACAACAATACATTTTATATATTATTTAGGGCAGCAACAGGTGTAAAATTGCTTGTAATTGGATACAGTGAAGCTGTTATAGCTTCCATGCAAAACATTAATAAAAATATGAAAACACAAGTGAAAAGACTTTGTACTTGCTGGTAGCAGGGAAAAAGCTATCAAGAATAAAGACAAATAAAAAGAAATGTGTACCGTCAGACTCCAGTCAATCGGTGCTTCTCCACACTCACTGAGCCCCAACGACTACAAAGAGTGCAGGGGAGTCTGGCTAATTAGTGCTCAATTGGGTGTCAAATGAGAGAGGCTGGCCTGCATCCCCCCCACCACAATGATCCACTTCTATTTCTGGCTCAGAGATCTGTTTATTCAGCTGCACTTTCCATTCAAACGTAAGGCATAATTCACTATAATCACTGCTGTCACTGCACACAGAAGCTCATACTGACCAAAATAAATTGATTGGAAACAAATTAAAGAAGTTTGAGCATATTCAAAATGGTTAATTGGTTGTGAACAATGGTTATAGCCTTTTAAGGAGTCTGGTGAAAAACAAACTTCAAAGGGGAAAAAAGTGTATTTTTCTTACCACATTGGCATGTAGTTTTTTTCTTGTTTTAAGCATATACCCCACAAAATTTTGTTCGAAAAAATATTTTCCGGGTTCGATACAAGTTAAGCTCAGTCGACACCATTTGTGGCATAATGTTGATTATCAGAAAAATTAGGGTTGAGTCCTCCCTCCTTTTCTTTAGAAAAAGCAAAAATGAAGGCTCCAGTGAGACACTTGCAATGGAAGTTAATGGGGACAATCCAGCGTAAACGTTAAAATACTCACTGTTACAAAAGTATAGCCACAAGACGTAAACAATAAGAGTTTAGTGTGATAAAATCACTTACTAACCATATCTGTGTAAAGTTATATCTAATTTTACAACTTCGTTGACATGATGACATAACGCAGTAAACCCCTAATCTCTAAAACGACCCGTCGATTTAAACAAATGTAAAGCTCAAATAATACACAGTTTTTATAGGCGAATTAATGTGTTAAAGAATTAATGCGTGCTTTTATAAAATTATCAGCTTCACATTTCTGCCTTTAAACCTTTAAAAATTGGCCCCATTCACTTCTATTGTAAGTGCTTTACTGAAACCTCGATTTGTACTTTTTTGTTTTAAGAAGAGGAGGGACGAGTCAAAATTGTTTTTGTGGTAATCAACATTTTGCCACAAATGTTGTTGATTGAGCTTAACTTGTTTTGAACCCAGAATATTCCAGGACACAACATATGCAGGTCTTTTCAACAGAGGAATGTTGCTTCCCCAAAGCAAAGAACTATTATTTACTTTATTATTAAGCTTTTAGAGGATTATAGTCCATCGTTTATGTGTACAGAAATTCAGCACGTGGAGAAGTATATTTGAACAGTTATTCTCATATCTCACCCACCACACATTTCTATTTCCACATCATATCAAGGGCTTTCCGTACTGATCCTAGCTCAGTCAAGAGAGCCCTTTTAACAAAGCACAAACATTCCTGAACTCATTCACTCTCCAGTGTTTTGCATCTAGAACTGATCACATTGGCTAAGTCTGTCCAAAAGAAACGTCCACCTCTCCCAATGCAACTGAGCTTTAAAACTTCCATCAATACGAACGGCAGCAAGAAAACAAAGTCAAGCGAATGAAACATTATCACCAAAGATATGGCAATATCATTGTGAAATATTGCTTGGTATTAAAAGGGTCATGTCATGAGGAATAACATTTTCCTTGAAATGTTGACATATAAGAGGTCTTTCTACTATTAAAACATACTGTTAATTTCAGAACTGAAAATGTAATCCCAATGCAATAAAAGCATTTATTGAAACCAAGCTGCAAAAACGCCTTATACTCTACTTCTGCGACTTCCCTACATCACTAGGGGGCTCATTAATTCATGACCGCCTCTACAGCAACAACATCAATGCCTACTTTATGTCCTTGCACTCTTGGCCCCGCCCAATGGTGCTCAGTTCGTAAACAGAGAGAGAAAACAGGACAAACAGGCCTAGTGTGGCCTAACTATTCCTGAACACCAAAGGGGACCCATCTAGATTATTTTTAATTATTTTTGTACATAAATATGCACTAGACAATTTGACCATTATCATGTCTCTCGTGCCGCTTTTAAAAGATGCGGTGTCAAGTTAAAACTCTGAAAAGGAGAACCCATTCTGTTTCATTCAGCTGAGCTGCTCTTGCTGTTTTGTCCTGAACATGTTCTTGTGCCCATCTGCTCTATTTTTAATTGTTGGTGTATGTGAACATATGCTAGATGGACATCTTTCACCATTTTGATGCGTTTCCGGCAATGTGTGCTTCTCAGTGCAGGATGATACAGAATATGTGTGCGTGTCTTGTTTCACCATTTTTATTTTTTTTTTCTGGCTCATATCAGCATGAATTGCTTGTGAACCAGTCATAACATGATTCAAGCTTCGCAAAGGAACTGTTATTGAAGGATGGGGCAGTTAAAAACACTATTGGACCCGATCGCAAAACAGTAAGTAAACTTGATTGTGCATTATGTGTAAACCCTCAAATTTGGTTTTATAATGTTGTGGAGCTTGTTCATTCTCATATTTGAGTTTCAAATATGGCTGTATTCGAGGGGCTGCACAATGTCAGCAAATCATAACAGTGGGCATTTACGTTGAAGTTTTAAGGTGGCGCTTAGGCCAAAACCGAGTGTTTCAGAGACAGGGCCAGAGACAGGGTGGAAAATGGTCATATATTACTGAATTTTGACTGTTTTGGTGCAAAAAACATTACTAACATTATCAGTGGACCTCAGAGATGATAATATTATAATTTTTTTTAAATGTCATGACCTTCAGGTAGCCTAGAGTTAAGATTCCCTTTTGAAAGAGTAGTTAGCTACAGTACTAACCAAAAGTAGCTAACTACATTAACAGGGTAAGATCTTTAAAATCATAAAATTGCTGTATCTGATTTTAATTAACTTAAAAAAGCAATATCCGACACAGACGCAACGAGGACATCAATTAGTTTTACACATTATAACACAAATGTTTACTAAACACAACTAATAAAACTGTTCAACACCCTGATTTATGACTAATGAAAAACAATACAACACTTTATTATGAAACTGAGCCTAAAACGTCATGGTTACTTGTGTAACCTCCGTTCCCTGATGGAGGGAATGAGATGTTGTGTCGATGTAGTGGCACTAGGGGTCACTCTTGGGAGCCCGAGACACCTCTGGTCTTTGATAAAAGGCCAATGAAAATTGGCGAGTGGTATTTGCATGCCACTCCCTCGGAGATACAGGTATAAAAGGAGCTGGTATGCAACCACTCATTCAGGTTTTATGCTGAGGAGACGATATAAGGTCCGGCCATTTCAGCGGGTAGTTCACAAGTAACCATGACGTTCCCTATCTGTCACTCACTCGACGTTGTGTCGATGTAGTGACACTAGGGGTCCCTATACGAAACGCCACAACTGGCTGAACTGTTACGTGAACTGGCGGTGTGTGGTGGGCAGACTACTGTGTGCCACATAGCCAGCACACCAGGTCGACATGTAACTTCCCCAACATAGTTATGAGTGTCGAACGGCCCTTTTTGGGGACAAGTCGACTACCCAAAAGATAGAGACAGGCTTAACCCAGTCGTGGCCTCTTTTCCCCTTCTTTTTTTCCACTCCCTAAAAAAGAAGGGGGATTATCCGACTGGGCTGCCAGGTCTAGTCGGGGGGTGTCCCTCCCAAGGGGAAGACACCGCGGAGACCATACCTCGCCCAAAGAGAGGGGGGGGTATTTAAGTGGAAAAATACATCACATGGTCTTTCCAACCATGTGGAGAGTCTTCAAGGTAGATCCTGCCCAATGGGGGAGGAGTTACTACAAACATGGAGACTGGGGCAGAGGGGCTCTGCCCAAGGAAGATGCAGTTTGCCAACAGGGAAACGAATTAGCGGAAGAAATATATCGCATGGGGTTAGCCTTACAGCGAACCGCCAAATGCGGAGCACCTACCCCAGAACAGGACTCTTAGTTCGCACGTGTACTGGGCCGGCAGCGAGTCTCTCCGAACACTCGACTGCCACAGGGCTCGGAGGAAGTCAACCAGGGAACAAAGTTTGTGAATACTACTGGGAATTAATGGCGCACATCTTCAGCTCCAAGGGAGGTGGAAGGCGCTATGTGCAAGAGATACACCCGGCCAGCTATCCCAGGCTTATCCGCTTGTGTTGCGTGCCACTACCTGGGACGAAACCGGTGCCACCCGGAGGTTGTAGAACCTTGCACAGGTGTTGGGTGTTGCCCAGCCCGCTGCTCTGCAAATGTCTGTTAGAGAGGCACCCCTGGCCAGGGCCCAGGGAGCCGCTACACCCCTGGTAGAGTGGGCTTGTAGCCCTACCAGGGGTGGCATGTCCTGGGCGACATATGCCATAGTTATGGAGTCAATGAGCCAGTGGGCGATCCTCTGCTTGGAGACAGCGCTTCCTTTCTGCTGTGCACCAAAGCAGACAAAGAGCTGCTCAGAGATTCTAAAGCTCTGCATGCGATCCATATAGATGCATAAAGCGCGCACCGGACACAGCAATGACAGGGCTGGGTCTGCCTCCTCCTGGGAGAGTGCTTGCAGGTTCACCACCTGGTCCCTAAAAGGGGTGGTGGGAACCTTGGGCACATAGCCCGGTCGGGGTTTCAGAATCACGTGAGAGTATCCTGGACCGAACTCCAGGCACGTTTCGCTGACAGAGAACGCTTGCAGGTCACCTAACCTCTTGATGGAAGTGAGCACAGTCAGGAGGGCAGTCTTTAAGGAGAGTGCCTTAAGCTCGGCTGACTGCAAAGGCTCAAAGGGGGCTCTCTGTAGACTCTGAAGAACTACAAAGAGGTCCCATGAGGGAACGAGGCACGGTCTGGAGGGATTCAGCCCCCTGGCTCCTCTTAGGAACCTGATGATCAGGTCATGCTTCCCTAAGGACTTACCGTCGACTGCGTCATGGTGTGCTGCTATGGTGGCAACGTACACCTTCAAGGTGGAAGGGGACAACCTCCCTTCCAACCTTTCCTGCAGGAAGGAAAGCACTGATCCGACTGCACATCTCTGGGGGTCTTCCCGATGGGAAGATGGGAACTCTTGGGAGGCGAACAGGTGCACCTGTGCCTGTCGAATCGACTCCAAGTCAGCTGGACCACCTGAGGGTGGAGCCTCCACTCTCTCCTGAGGGTAACCTGTCGTGACAGCGCGTCCGCAGTAGTGTTGAGTTTGCCCGGGATGTGAGTGGCTTGCAGCGACTTAAAGTGCTGCTGACTCCAGAGGAGGAGACGGCGGGCGAGTTGTGACATACAACAAGAGTGCAGACCACCTTGGCGGTTGACATATGCTACAGTTGTCATGCTGTCTAAACTAACACGTGCTTGCCCTGGATCAACGGCCGAAACCTCCGCAAGGTGAGAAGAATTGCCAGCAACTCGAGGCAGTTGATGTGCCAATGCAGTCGCGGACCCGTCCAGAGGCCGGCGGCTGTGTGCCCGTTGCAAACAGCGCCCCAGCCCATTTTGGAGGTGTCTGTCATGACCATGATGCGCCTGGAGACCAGTTCTAAAGGAACACCTGCTCGTAGAAACGAGAGGTCGGTCCAAGGGCTGAAAAGACGGTGACAGACCGGTGTGATGGCCACGTGATGTGTCCCGTGGCACCATGCCCATCTTGGGATTCGAGTCTGGAGCCAGTGCCGAAGCGGCCTCATATGCATCAACCCAAGTGGGGTGGCCACCGCCGAGGACACCATATGCCCCAGAAGCCTCTGAAAAAGTTTCAGTGGAACCGCTGTTCTCTGTTTGAATGCCTTCAAACAGGCCAGCACTGACTGGGCGCGCTCGTTTGTAAGGCGTGCCGTCAAGGAGACTGAATCCAACTCCAAACCGAGAAAAGAGATGCTCTGAACTGGGAGGAGCTTGCTCTTTTCCCAGTTGACCCGAAGCCCTAGTCAGCTGAGGTGTGAGAGCACCAGGTCCCTGTGTGCGCACAACATGTCTCGAGAGTGAGCTAGGACTAGCCAGTCGTCGAGATAGTTGAGAATGCGAATGCCCACCTCCCTTATTGGGGCAAGGGCAGCCTCTGCGATCTTCGTAAAGACGCGAGGAGACAGGGACAGGCCGAAAGGGAGGACTTTGTACTGATATGTCTGACCCTCGAACGCGAACCGCAGGAAGGGTCTATGTCGAGGGAGGATCGAGATGTGGAAGTACGCATTCTTCGGGTCATGCCGGGGCCAGGCCCGAAGGGGCGGGCTGCGGCGGAGCCGGTGCAGTCACCACAGGGGGACGCCCTTGGCGATGAGTAGACGGGGTGCGGGCATTCTCTGCAGTGCACCAGTGCAGAGGGGGGAGAAGCCGCTGAAATGCGCCGTCAGATCCAGCAGAGGTGAATGAACAGTCGTGGGAATTCAGCTCAGTGAGCATGACCGTTCGGCTCCGAAGAGAAAATCTGAATGAGCGGTTGCATACCAGCTCCTTTTATACCTGTATGTCTGGGGGAGTGGCATGCAAATACCACTCGCCAGTTATCACTGGCCTTTTATCAAAGACCAGAGGTGTCTCGGGCTCCCAAGAGTGACCCCTAGTGTCACTACATCGACACAACGTCGAGTGAGTGACAGATAGGGAACAGTGTTAAACCACAGTATTTGACTATATATTAATTTCACTACAAACTCAGGAACTCACAAGTGTTGAATCAAATTAATCTGTGATTCATTTTTTTAACTGAAACTGTCGGTAAAACAA